>NW_011350019.1:0-3229 GCF_000735185.1 Notothenia coriiceps
CTAAAGGAATACCCTTTCCGTCCAATGTGAAATGCTGTGGTGTTTTCTGAAATGCTGTGGTGTTTTCTGAAATGCTGTTGTGTTTTCTGAAATGCTGTGGCGTTTTCTGAAATGTTGTTGTGTTTTGTGAAATGCTGTGGCGTTTTGTGAAATGCTGTGGTGTTTTGTGAAATGCTGTTGTGTTTTCTGAAATGCTGTAGTGTTTTCTGAAATGCTGTGGTGTCTTGCACTTCAGGGCCACCGTACTATCTATCTCATATATAAATATTATGTATTTCCAACATTTCAATACGATTTGATCACACTTGTATTAGTATAGTATAGTGTAGTATTTTTTCCATAACAGATTGTATATACTGTATAGCAAATATACTAAAATATATATACATAACAAAATCACAAAGGCAATGTTGTTTATAGGTATTTGTAACAAATAAGAATGTCTTGCCCATGTAGAGATGGTCTCTGCAAAGGGAAACCAAACACTCATACGTGTACCTCTTTGCTGTGTTCGGCGGTCTGCAGACAGCCAGTTCATGTCGGTCAGGATGACTTTGTGGGTGAGGGCGGGGGAGCAGGGCCGGTCAGGACTACAGGTTGGAGCAGCAGGTGTGATGAGGGAGGGGAAGGGGGAGGGACATGGAGAGGGACGAGGTGATAGGTGAGGGGATTGGATGGGAGATGCAGCTTTTGAAGAATTAGCTGACTTTACAAAGTAGGAGGACTTTTCATAGGAGCTAGATCTGCAAGCCATCCTGACAGCCTCTGAGGGCTGCCGGGGAGGCAGGACGCCGGGGCAGGTGTGGGGTCCTGAGCTGTGCCAGCTGCTGGCCCCATGCTGGTGGAAGGGATGAGCGAAGTTGGAGTGGTTGTATTGTTCAGGGTCAGATATTTGAAGGGAACTCTGGCATGTGTGATTAAGTGCATTGAGGGAAGCGTGGTGGCTGGCAGCAGCACAGGTGTGTTGGGCAGAGGGGGGCAAAGACTGCTGGGTGCTGGGGAAGGATTTGAGGGACTTGTGAAGGCAGTCCTGGAGCAGCCGTATTGGGCCAGTGAGAAGGGGGCTGGAGCTGAGCTGCCCCCGGCGGGCTGGAGGCTTCCTGCTGGGCTCCTTGTCCTTGGACAGCCTGCTGTGAGCCTGGGGGGGGGCATTTCTTGATAATGTAGGAGATTCACTTGAAGCACGCATTTCAGCCTGTCAATGAAAAAAGCTCCTCTATATGAGTTTAAAAGCTAACAAAATGAACAAGGCTTATACAGATTACTGGTTCATTTAGTGACAGCTGTGGCTGCAGATTTTTCCTCTCAAAATGAAATGAGAGGATTAATAGACTGGAAGCTCGGAAACCGCTGGCCTGGCTCTGTCCAAAGTTGAAAAACTCCAAATACTCACAACTCTAAAGCATTAAAGAAGACACATTCTGTTCATTTTCAGGTTCATATCAGTATGTAGTGTCTCTACTGAGTCTCCATGCTTTAATGTTCAAAAAGCTCTTTATTTTTCTCATACTGCCTGTGCTGCAGCACCTCTTTTCACCCTCCGTCTGAAACCAGAGCCCAGTCAGCTCTGATTGGTTATTGGACGGCTCTGTTCTGATACAATATATCCTTAATGGACCACCTCCTGGGCCTTCCTTAATCTTGTTGCATTGATCTATCATGTCCTCTGAAAATATAGTAATACTGTGGTGTGAGGCATTATATGTTGATTTGTAATCTTTGTCTTTATTAGGATCCCCATTAGCACTAGCATGAGCATTGGCTATTCTTCTGGGGGTCTTCACACACGCAAAGCATACATACATACACATACATACAACAAAATTAAAACAAAACAGCTCATAATTTCATACAATTTACAGTGCTGTATGAAATGAAAACTAAAATCGTCATCCAATTTTCGCCATCCTAAGGCCAAACAAAAAAATACAAATAAGTGTACATAATAATATAGACATACCCACAGGCACAGTTAAATGTTACTTTATAATACTGAGATAATTTTTTAGCAACCTTTTGAATTGTACTTGAGAATTTTCCTGAATGATATGGACAGGTGAAGCTGAACATGGCTCTGTATATGACAGTTTTCTGTCACATATTTGATTTAGATTTGGGTAATACGAACCTTCCTTCTATTGCATGTCGTGTTTGATAGTTATGTTGAGCATATTGCGCTATAAACCTTTCTGATAATATATGTGGTAAGTAGGGATGGGTATCGTTAGGATTTTATCAATACCGGTACCGGTACCGGTACTGCTCATCGGTATCAGTATTTTTCGATACTCTTATCGATACTTTTCAATAATTTGGTGCTCAAAATTATAGACATGAATACAAGATGTGAAGATTAAACAGTAATTGTATTGTAATTCTCTTGCAGAAATAACTGTATAACTTATACATTAGCTTCTCAGAAGCAGACAAAAATAAATAAAATAACTTAAAGGGGCCTGGCTCCCCCTATCATGCTTTTTGGGATTTTCCCTCAGACAGAGGATGAAAAGAGGCATTTTTTTTTTACATTTTTTAACATTTGTAAATCATTTACATCTTCATCCAGACATTTCAAACTGACAACCTAAGCTCGACAAGAGATCCTTAAAACATTGTCCTACAGTGACATCATGCAAAACTGTGATATGAAGAAATTGGTCAAAAGGCTAAAATGGCAAAAAGATAAAGGCGAGTACGTATATTATTCTGGATTGTACTTTTAAATAATCACAAAATAAATGATGCGCTGAACTGAAACACGTCAAAATGTGTCTGAAGGTTTAAACATAGAACAACGTATTTGAGTTTAAAATATGTCAATTCCTAGTAAACGACCAACAATTGCTGAACCATACATTGAAACGTTGACCTTTAACAACATTTAAATGCAGTTTTCCAATTCACAATGACATCTGTAAGTTTAACTGGTTTATAAAGCATTCAATGAAAGGCCAAATTATGATAGGTGTAGGAGCTCACATTAATACACTGTCAGTGCTAATAAACTAAAACAAGACAAGGCGATGGCCAGCAGCTAACTTGCCTGCGAGCCTTCGCTCAGGTCACATTTACACACGGCGCGGCTGAAGCCCGCTCGCACTATTAGCACAAGCAGTATAGCTAGCACCGTTTTAGATTCAATGAGTGTCTCGTTTGCAAATGCTTCATTAAGTTGCTTGTGTTACCCCCTTTACAAGCAACTAATTGAGTACATAGATTGTACCTTGCA
>NW_011350020.1:0-3069 GCF_000735185.1 Notothenia coriiceps
GATTGGATGGACTTGCTCTTCCCACAGAGGTGATGGGCTTTGCCAGAGACCCCTTCACTGTTGCAAATAGGGGGACGTATCAACCAGAGCAAAGGAAGTGGTCCCCTGCATCGACGAGGGGAAATTTACAATGGAACTTATTGACGTGCAGTCATCCGTAACCATGGCACAAGAGCAGCGCACTAACGGGCCAGCGAAGTTTTGGAGTGATGTCAAAAAACAGCAGTTCCCTAATGGTTCAGAAAGTAGCGATCTGTGTGCTCAGTATGTTTGGATCAACATACACATGTGAATCAAGCTTTTCACACATGAACTCAATCAAAAGTAGCACTCGCTGCTCCCTGACTGACAGCACTCTTCACCAATGTCTTAGGATTGCATTGACATCCTATGAGCCACAAATCACTGCTCTTGTTCAAAACAAAACATGTCCCTTCTCCCATTGAGAAAGTCAGTGAGGACAAATCACAAATGAGGTGATAGTAAGCACCTAGTTTACTATAGTAGACGTGTAGTGTAGTATTCATTCATATGTTAGTTACCCTTATCCCTTGTTATGGGTTTGTGCACTGAAGGTTTTGACAGTTCTTTCTGTATTCACTTAAATGCACTTTGTAATGTGTCTGGGTCAAATGTGACCAAAACGTATGATTTGTTTGTTATTACTTGAAAGGTGAAAAAATAGTATTGCTACAGTAGGCTATAGGCTACCTCTTTGTGTTGCATTGGAGCTCTTTAATTGTTTATTAATGCACTTTAGGACATTTATTAAGACTGCTATTATTGTATTCAGTTAAATGCACTTTGTGATGTGCCTGGTTAAAAAAAAAAAAACAGAATATTTGACTTCTAAAGCAAGCAAATGTAATGCAACTGCACTTTTTTTTGTATGCACTTTGAGAAGCCTCAGATTCTGTTAAATTAATGCTAATTTGTTCCGTTTTTATGCACTTTTTGACGTACCTTTGTTAGATGAATAATTAATAAAAATAGCATGTTTTTCATCTCAGTAATATGTGTTGGTTTAAAATGTGTCATTACCCGCTTTCTACAGGCCGCTGAATGTCTGGCCCAGCTGCATTTTGCAGTTATGAAATCTGGCCCAACTGAATGTGTAATTGAATAGCCCTGCGTTAAAGGCAGAGAGTGAAATTCAGTGGATACACGTAGTTTACAGAGCTGCTGTTTGAGAAACCAATGTGAGTTTGGAAAATTGCACAATATAAATCTATTCTAGTAGACCTCAACAATGGAGTTATGATCAGTGGAAATGGCCATGACATGGGACCTTTAAAGGACGATTTCCACTGATGTCACACGCCAAGTCAAGTTCCTAGTAGCTAGAGTGCTACTAGGCTTTGATGTGGATATAGATATACATATATTGGGGTTCATAAAGACATGAAATGTACTCCCAGCAGGTTAACATTAGGTCTATTGGCAGGACTGCATTCAATCCGTTTTATTCCACATTGTATACCTGCTTAACATCAGCATGTTAGCAAGGCTGTACTTCACAGAACTGCTGCTAGCATGGCTTTAGACACTGTCCAAACATTCACAATGACTGTATTGGGACCGCTGAGACGTCCATGAATTGTGTACATAGACATTGTAATAAAGATATCGCAACTATACGTATAAAGTGTTGCAGCTAATTTCAATTCTCCCCCTCATTTGCAGAGGAAGAGGGTAGAAATAATAGTTGTAATGTTTATATCATGACCTCATGTTTCATTTTTTGGTCTCTTTTTGACTTTACAACTGACATGCATGGGAGCTTTATGTACTGCCATCTCATCCTGTCAGTGCATCCCATAACTTATGAGTTTGAGCCTGCTCCTGGCCAAATGAAAACTTAAGAAAAGCCACTGTAGCAGCATTGGCTTATTAGTAGCCCTGATTTTTGCAAATGGTACGGTTTTGCCAAGAGCTTAATTTGCATCGAAAGTTGCCAATTCTGTGCATATTCCCTTATTTAATTATGTGTAAATACCACAAGAAACACAGAAACGCAGCTGTTTGCCTTTATGTCCTTTAGTTTTTTACTTTCACAGGCAAAACAGTTTCTTTTACAATTAGAAAACAAGCAATAAAACTGCTTTCCAGTGCAAACAGAGGTGAACCTCATGTCTGCATACTTCCTGTGATACTAAGAACTGATATGATCTGTTTTCCCTTTCTGCTGCCTGACAGCAAAATGCAACTATGATGATAATTATACTGTAGGTCAGCGGAGGATCAGACATCGGGCGCTTCCTTTGTGACGGTCTGCAGATTGTGTCATTTGATGCTACATCCTTTGCAGAGTGAGAAACAAAAGAAAACAAGCGACACCGCAGTGTGACAGTGAGGTGAACCTGATCCTTCTGACCTGATGTGATCCGGTCTGTGCTGATCCCTCCTCCTCTGATCCTCCTGCCGCCGCCTCTCTTCCAGATGCTCCGCCTGCAAAACATCACAAAACATCTGTCACAAGGAGAGGTACAGAGATGGCAAAAGTACACACATCCTTTACTCAAGTAGAAGTACAGATATTCGTGTTTAAAATACTCTGGTGAAAGTAGAAGTACTGACTAAACTTCTTTACTCAAGTCAAAGTAAAGAGGCTTTGAAATGTACTTCAGTAAAAAGTACCCATAACTAGCAGCTGTTTTAAAGAGTACCTGACCTCCCTTTATATTAATAGAACAATAATGTCATTGTTAGCTAATGAATGTTTCCATGGTGACCAACGGCAACATGACAACGTTTTCATTGGTCCCTCTTCTTTAGAGAAGACCAGGAAATGATGGATACACGGATCGTGTTCAAATCAATAGGCACGCAATGACTCTAAATAATAATGATCACGCCACCAAACACACATTCAGACTAAAGGAACCAGCCTGTTTGGAAAATGAGAGAAGTAGAAAGTACAGGTATTTGAGTTCAACATGTAAGAAGTAGAAAGTACAGGTATTTGGGTTCAACATGTAAGAAGTAGAAAGTACAGGTATTTGAGTTCAACATGTAAGAAGTAGAAAGTACAGGTATTTGTGTTCAACATGTGAGAAGTAGAAAGTAACG
>NW_011350021.1:0-2858 GCF_000735185.1 Notothenia coriiceps
AAGTGTACGCCTTTCCTTTGTGAAAAGGCCACTTTTTTACAGGTTTGAAAAATCCACATATGCAGAACCATTATAATGAAAAACAGAAGCGACACAAAGAACTACTGAGTTTTGACTGCTGATACATTATAAAAATGAGGACTGAGACTCAGGCTAATAGGTATGTGTTTGTGAGAAAGAGAGAAGGGAGGTTGTGAAAATAAAGTGATATGGTTTATTTTAAAATGTTGTTTTGGTCTTTTCTTTTGATAACTATATTGAATGTTGATCTTTTTCATGATCTCGTCTTAGTCGTGGAAAGAAAGGTTGTTGAAGGACATTTTTTGTCATGTTCTCGTTGAGGAAATGTTCACACCAAGGGAAGGAAATAATAAACTGTGCACATAACACGTCGGTTTGCTTATCTTGAGTAGGTAGCACTTGAAATGTTTTGGCTCTATGAAACCTGATGTACTTATATGATTCTGTCTTCTTCAAGTTTGTATCTTCTTGGTCGAATGCACTTATTGTAAGTCGCTTTGGATAAAAGCTTCTAACAAGTGACATGTAATGTAACATAACCTAAAATGACCACCATTTTATGCAATTTCTCTGAAATAATCATATGAAGCGTGTTATAGCTTTAGTCAGGGCCAAGTGGATGTTTGTGTGCCGGATGAAAGGTTGGACATAATGGGATGATATGCAGGTGCAATCCAAGTTCAAATATTAAAAGTACATTATTTTATAACCTGTGATCAATACCTGATATTCACTAAAGTGCCACTGACGTTTCTGATCTTCATCGGAAGAGCGGATCCTGTTCCCAAGAAAACAACCTCGAAGGATTTCTCTCTTTGCCCTGCAGATAGAAAAAGATACACGATTAAACTCTTTTTTTCCGCCAAGACCATCCACTTAAAAAGTAGGAAACAGTTTGTCAGGCTTTGAAGTAAGAAACATCCCTTCTGTGCTTTTAGAGAGGAGAACTCACCAGAACGCTGAGCAGCGGCAGTGGAGCAAATCTCCCTGCACTTGTCCACTTCCTCCAGAAAGTTTGGGACCTCCGACGCTTCTTTCACAAACTCCTCCGTGTTGCAGGAGGGGATGGCGTCTCTAACGAATGAGAAACAGAGTGAGGAGGAGGAGGAGGAGGAAGAAGACACACACCACTGCCTGCAACAACACTGGCAGGGGATTCTTCCTCTACAGAACAAAAACAGCGAGGAGAAAACACTGACACTTGTAATACGAGGTGAAGAAGAAAGAGGAAGAGAGCGGCCGAGTGCAATGGTCCATTCCAGATTGTTTTCTGTGACAAGGCAGCAGAGTAATGTCGGCTAAATTGGGGGGATTGAAGGATAGACTGACCTTTGCCACTCCATTACGGGTCTGAGCTGGAACTTGAGCAGACACTGGGCTCTGACGCTGGAGACGTGCAGCGCTGCCTCGGCCTCCTGGGGATGAGACCAAAACTTTTCATGTTTTCTTATAAACTACTTTTTATGGACCATACTTGAGTTATCCCTTTGTGAAGACTGCTTTCAAAGCCATAGGGAATATAGTTATAGAAAGCCACTGCAGTAAATCCTGTCCTGAAACTTTATATATATTTATTAGTATTTCACTGAGCCAACCCCAAGGAAGGACAATACATAACACTGTTTCTTTTATTTATGCTAGTCTACACTATTTTCTTGTCTCTCAGATACAAGGAGAAATTGCCATCAGCTGATAAATGCAGTTGCTAAGAACACTTAAAATATTTAGTTTGCCTAAATAGGTTGTTCATTGTTTACAATCTTTTTTGATGATGTGCAGAAAACTATTCATTTGATACATTAAAAAAGTGCATTAATGCAAATTAAGTGAAGAGCTATTGAAGCAGTCAGAGACGATATCCTCCTAAATGAATGTTAATTTAACTGCAGCAATTTTGTGAAATTTAGTATTATTAATAATATGAAAATAAACAACATTCCTCTCTGAATATTGCCATCAGCCATTGAAAAACCCATTTCCATAACAAAACTGAGATAAAAGAAATTAAATATTTACAAGGGTCAAAACCTAAAATATGATAATATTTATTTTGAAATGAGAGCAGATTTTGCTGAAGTAAAAAAATCGTCATCATCATTTTTGGGTCATTTTATATAAATCATTTTTACCGTGACTTAAATGTATTATAGCTGCAATCAAGCATTCCTTTAATTATCAAATAACATCAATCCCTTTAACCAATTGACAAAAACTCATATTTAGACACAGCTACATCTAGTGGATTTATTTCAAATAACATACCTAAACCGAGGGGGAGAGATAGCTCCAATCGGTTAAGTTGAGTTCAACACGTTTTTAAATAAATGTAGTTCCTCAAATTGTGCTTTACAGACAGTTCAGCAGAACACTAAAAGGGATACATCTTACTCTACCAATTATTTTCCAATCAATGTCTTAAAAAAATGGCAGAAAATTATAAAATGCCGAAGTTATATTTCACACAGGCTCCGCCCTCTACTGGGCTCTATGGGTACTACTCTCATCAATGACACGCGAGCATTCACACACTGAAGTGTATAAACGTAGCCGGCCAATCAGGGCGAGCCTACCTGAATGCGCGCGCAGGCACACAGTATATAACGCATATAACGACTGTCATCCTTTTCTCTTCAGCGAGCAGGACAACACCTGACAGAGAAAAGTAAAACATTTGAAAGAAGAGGACTCATGGAGTCGCCATGTCTGGACACCCGGGCCTGTCCTTCCTGGCCTGGCTTAATAGCGGGCGCCGATCCCCACTGCTTCGAGTGTTTAGGGGGACCAGGATGTGGCCGAGGCGGTGCCATTCACGTTCGCCATTCCAGCGGGGCGGATGT
>NW_011350022.1:0-10118 GCF_000735185.1 Notothenia coriiceps
GATAGAGGGATGGGATTTAATTAATCCAAAATGTTGTGCAACCTGAATTATCGTCTGTACTGTGTTGTAAATTGAAGATGTTGCAATAAAAAATGTATGATAATAAAAAAATAAAAATAATTGGTCACTGGTTTCACCTTTTCTAAAGTGCCACCATACAGTACAACAGTAACATGTATCCCTGTCCCTTAGACACACAGAAGGATCCAGTAATGATCACCAAAACATCACCACTTAGTCAGCTTTGTGCACTCTGTTTCCCTTGTGTGTTTTAATTGGATACAACTGTGTTTTTCATGGACAGTGCACTTTAATCAGCATTTCAATCGAGAAGCCAGAAGCCACAAAGGCAAATGTTCATCAGCTCACAAAAGCCAAGTATCTCAGCCAACGCTGCATAATGCAAGGTTGGTTCTCAGTGAAGCATTGTCTGGAGCAGATTGTGTGCCTCGCTTACATAGGACGTGTCACTTCAAAGCAGTTACTTTCAACAATGGAAACTGTTTCTATCCGGCTGGCAACATGAGAACTTAACTTTGGTTTCCTACACACATATTTGATTCAATTCAATTTGATGGCAATTATAAGAATATGTAAATGACTTTGCTCCACAGCAATGGTTCCTAAACTATTTAGGCCACTGCAATTCTTTGTAATTGTGACCCAACACTTCACATAACATGAATAGATGTACAATAAACACAATTAAAAATGACAAAACGGGGTCTAAACACGAAGCTCAGTTTCACAAAATGTTTAAATGTGTTTATATTGTATATTATATATCTAAAATAAACAAAAATAAACTGGAAGCTATTGGCTGCATGTCACCAGAGACGAGAGAGTCACATCACACAGTATATCAAGTTCGAAATGTGAAATACCTCTGTAAACCAGAAACAATTGATATCCACTTCCCACAAGCAGCTCAGCAGAAGAGTCTTTGCTCTGATTGTTGTTGTGTTGTTTGTCTCAGACTGTGTTGAGGGCTGAGATGTACCAACATGTATTTGAGCTCTGTTCCCTGTGTCAAATCTTTTCCTTGCTTGCTCCAACGGTCACAATTTTTTGGGGATTTACTGAGCTGCTGAAAAACTCCTGAGGCGGAAAGCATGTTGTGTTATCATGACAACCTGCAACAATCAATAGATGTTTCAAAAGTGATGTGCCGTATTAGAAACACGCAATAAATGAACAATGATATGATAAATATTGCGGCACCCTTAGCCGTTCCTCAAGGCATCCACTTAGGGAGCACTGTTCTAGAGCACATTGTGTGCTGTGTGTTCATATATTTATGGTACAATCTGGCCCACCATCTTTGTTACGCCTATGAGGATTAAGTTTGCTCTGAAAAAGAATGAAAAGCATGATTTCAAGTGTTGCCTCGTGTGCCCTCAGAGCTATGGGTTGTCAGCCAACACTGTCACTCTTCAACAAGTGTGTGTATTATTAAACAGTCAGTGGTGCATAAATAAGACGGAGGCTGGAAATTAATTAAGTTAGATATTACTTAATTTTGTATTAGACCTGTGAGGAGTTGTCATCCTTTTCTCTGAGGAACCCTCAGATGATGATAACAAGGATATTAACTTTAACTCATTAATTAAAGTAAATAAATGAAAGGGTTAAAATATTAAATAAACTTCCACACATATCCATTCACCAAAAGGATTTGTTGAGACAAGCTCCTCTAGCACACATTCATCCAAATAGATTGCATTTCATTAGTTTCAATGCATTTGAGCTTCTTTTGCTTGTTTATGAGGGGGAAATTGGACATAATTCGTAGAGATCTACTGTTCCACTCAGAGGGCCCTAAAAGAAGAAAATGGAATGTTCTGTTTGGTTTTATGGTGTGGGGATATTTACAACCAGGTGTGAAAAGAAAAGGGCTGAAATATAGACAAAGGGCGTATCATTGATAAATCCATCTGCCAGCTTAATTCATTTGTTTTGTTGTTGGTTGGAGGAATGTGTTGGTTGAGCAGTGGAGCAGAGAAACCAATGTAAAACTGAATATTTATGAGAAATGTGCAAATATTTGAACATCAGAGATGAAGCGGGAAGTGTTTAAGTTAAAAGAGGACTTGCAGATGCGTGACCATACACAACGTGGCTAGTAGCGTGTGATATATTCCGTTTTGGATATCTGCTCGAATGTGCATACCCCTCTCTCTTTTCTTTCTCTTTATGGCACCTCTTCTTTTATGCCTCCATTTTACCTACCCTTAATCTCTCATGGCTTTCTGTTCTCTCTATCCTATTCTCTCACGTCACCCCTCTCTTTACTGCCATATCACTCATCCTGTCCGCACATCCCATCCTATCTCTCCATCATTAACCCCCAATCTATCTCTCCTCCTCTCCCCCCCATCCTGTTGCCCCTGCTGCCCTTCTGTCCTCTCCCTCATCCATCTTCTTGCCCCTCTGATTTTCTAGATCTTTTTTATTTCCCTGCATCTCATCACCTGCTCTGTTAGCAGAGTGTCAATAGCAATAGCAATGACACAAAGATGCATATGAAAGTACACACTTCTTCTTCAAGCCTGTCTCACTGTCAATCTCCTTTAATCTCTGTCTCTCTCCCTCCCTATCATCTGTCATTCTCAGGGGGAAAGTGATGTATGTTAAGTCAATGCAGCCTAATGTCATAACCCATTGATTTGCTTTCCCTGGTCTCCAATTAGAATTGTACAGCTTCAAATTATCTCGTCATGTGCTACAGGAGCTCAAATGTATGCAGTGTTATCTCTGCCTGCATGATTTGAATAGACAAGATGAAAGGTTGCCAGGATAAATTAAGTTTTAGTTTGTGTGAGTCTCAGTTGACTTAAAACAAATATACAAAACTCCTCAATATTACAATAATATTAGAAATACCTTAAAAAATGCCGTATTCAGATTCATCACTTATTACCCCAAGCTCACTTATTTTTTAGCATAAAGAAATGCGTATCACAAACTTTGTTTTATTGCCAAAGGTCCAATGTTGTAAACACTTTTTTATGTTTTTCATGCAACATTGAATGAAATTGATGACATTTTTGACCTTCCTCTTCAACATTTCCCCTGTGATGGACTAGATGAATACTGTCTGTGCCAATGAAAGGCTGTGATAGTGTAACATAGACACATGCACACACACATGCGTAGGCACAAACAGTCATTTTAAATGATGTTCTTAACTGATTGATGAGGTTTTATAATAGTTAAGTGCATGGGTCACATCTATCCACACCCTCAGTTCTCTCCTATCCCTACACATATTTGCTTATTCTCTCTCTGGCTCACTCGCTCTCTCTCTCTCTCAAACACACAAACACACACACACACACACACACACACACGCACACCCACACGCACACGCACACCCATACCCAGATGCACAGGTTCAGCATTAGTGTATAAGAGAAGGGTTATTGCAATATAATCCCATATTAAAGCTGTATTAGCTGTTCTGAGGGCTTTTAATAGCAGCGGGGAACACACATAAAAACACACACACACACACACACACACACACACACACACACACACACACACACACACACACACACACACACACACACACACACACATACACACACACACACATACACATACACATACACATACACACACACATATGCAAATATGTAAATCAGCAGGAGCATTTGGGGTATGTGTTAAAAGCAAAAGTTGTAATACATCTGTGGTAAGACTAAAAAATGCACGTCGACGTACTGTACACATACGTAATCATATGCAGCTAATCCTACTGTGACAGATGGATAGGATTACTCACCTGCAATACACACACAATCAATCAAACAAACAAACAAACACACCAACATATACCAACACTGTGATGCTGTCATCACTGTCAACTCATCACTCTACTTCTTTAAACAGGAATACACATACATTTAATAAAGTTGCTATAAACAGCATTTCCTGAAGTAGAGCTGCGCTCACTTTTGTCAAAGCTATCGACTCTATAGGAAACCCATTTTACCCATTATTATCTAAATATATTGATAAATCGTTTGGTCCCCTCAAAGTCTTCAGTGAGGTCTTGTTGTGTGAGTCATACACTCAGAGGTGTTCAGGTTATTGTGATATAAAAATAAGAAAATATGTATGCCCATGTTTTCAAGAGGAATTTTAATATTCACTTTTGTATGAAAAAAATGACTTTAATCACTATCAAAATAGTTAACGTTTATTTTCTTAATTTGATTAACTGATCTATTAGTTGACCAATCACTGCTGTTCTGATGTGTTTGGAGTCCAGAGGTTAAACCTAAGGATATTTGCCTATTCCTCCCACGGGCTCACTGTCGCTTGCTTCCATACAATCACCAGGACCTCCATTCAAGTACTGACCAGTGTCCTACATCTTGAATGAGCTGCTTTAAAGTACAAGCTGTCCGCTACGAAACCAGAGAGATTCCTCAGGGTCAAAATAGAGCATCTTTACCAAGAAGCAAACATTTGCGGCTCACGTCACACACTTCCTCACACTGTAATATCCCTAACAACTGTGTTTCATTGCATTCTGAGTCACTTACCTTCTCTTCTCCTTCTCGTTGGTCCGCATGCTTGTTCTCCGTGTCTCTCTCTCATCTCTGATAGTCCTTTAGTCCTCAGCAGCACACTCCTCTGACTCTTTACCGCTCTCTATCTCTCTCTCCGTCTCATTCTGTTGCTTCTGATCCTCGCATGCTCTCGGAGCCCGGTGAGCCTCCCTCCTCTCTCTCTTTCCCCCTCCTCCCTTTCTTTCACTCTCCCTCTCTCTCTCTCTCACTCTTTCTGATTCATCTCAATCACGTTTTTTTAAATACCCAATGTATTTTCTCTCTCACCCTTCCTCTTAAGCTCTTACCTGTTTCTCGAATACTGTACAGTAACTACCTTGTTACTTCCTATAGTGTACCTTCTCTCTTTTTCACTCTCTCTGTACATGTATCCCCATTTCTGTCCCTTTACTGATGGCTAATCCTTTGCTGTGTGTGTGTGTGTGTGTGTGTGTGTGTGTGTGTGTGTGTGTGTGTGTGTGTGTGTGTGTGTGTGTGTGTGTGTGTGTGTGTGTGTGTGTGTGTGTGTGTGTTGTCTTTGTGTTTGTGAGTGCATTGACCCTGGCATGGTGGTAGACCCAGTGAAACTTTGGCAGCGCAGAACTGTCTGCTCCTGGGAGACGAGCCAGGACAGAGTAACACACACACACACACACACACACACACACACACACACACACACACACACACACACACACACACACACACACACAGAGAAACACACTCTCTCTTCTATCAGTTACCTTATTTATATCTTTGTAGTCTACTGTTGCTTCTCGCTCTGTCACTCCCTCTCTCTGGTAGCTTCACCTCACTCCCCCCTTCGAGCTGTTTTGTCGCTCCCCCCCCCCTCTCTCCTTTGCTCCACTTAAGTCTCCTCACACCATTCTTTCCTCTACTTTTATCTCCATCCCTCACTTCTGCTCATCCCCTGTGTTTGACCATCCCACCTCCCAGCCAACTCTTTCCTTCCGTGTCATTCTCTTTATTTTCCTGCTCCTATTCATGTAAGCTGAGGAGGGGGGGGCTTTCTTTCTCCCGGCAAACTACACAGAAAACAAGATCAATTCAATAGAAAGTGAGATTAAACGCCATGTGACATCAGGTTCTAATTATGCTTCATTATGAGTGCATTGTCTTTTGTGCACGGCAGGAGTTTTGTTTCTGCAAATGAATTTCCTCATTCGTCATGCATCAGGGAAGATGAGAATAATTTGCACATCTTTCACAGGCACGTTTAAGGGTTTTAACTAGAAAGCAGTATACATTTAATTATTCATTTTATATAATGAATAATGTCATCATACTTATAATATGTGTACTAAGTGAACACTAACAAAGTAAATATAGTTGAACTGTTGTGTTCCCATATTTGTGCAAAGGCTTTTGTAACTGCTCTGAGTTATGACACTCAGTGATGCAGCTGTGTGTATGGACAATGAATTATTATGTGTGTTTGAGAGTGGTCCCTCGATGCAGCGTTTGCGTAAATGTCCCTCCTGACCCCTCCCCCATCTGAAAATAACTGGCGATGCGCCACTTACAGTGGACTCACCTTGGGTTGTGTTTCAAATGACCTCTGATTAAGCAAGCAAAGGTGGTGTTGTGTGTATGTGCACATTACATAAGCAGTGAGGGTGCAGCAACACATGTGGCCTCTACGTGGAAAACAACATACAAGGGTGACAAAGCATGACGTAATTGTACAGAAGCTCCAAGTGGATTTTGGAGTGGCAGATGAGAGCAGAATCATGTCATTGTCGAGGAAGAAGAGGAAGAGTACATGTCATTCTCGAGGAAGAAGAGGAAGAGTACAGCATGTGAGCTGGAGGTGTCCTCGTTATTTCTTTCCTCTTCACATCTCTCCCTCTTTTATCTCTTGCTTCCTTATTTATAAAAACCGATGGTGTCTTTTTGTACTTGACTTGGTAATGTGGGTCTAAGGACACATTGATCTTTTTTCTGAACACGTTCGCAAACACACCCACATGAAATGCAATTATTCATGCACACACAGACACCCATATTGCCTCAGAAAAGCACACAGTCACCTCACCCTGACACACACATCAACTCTAATTACATTATTATTGTGTGTGTCTGTGTGTGATACTTCTAAAAGAGCGGGTGGGAGATGAGCATGTGTCCGTGTGTCTCCAGTCTGATGCTGCAGGCTTTCAGTGAGAATGTGTTTTGTAAATGTTCTATTCTATGTTTCAAAAATGAAACACTTGAGAGCAGCGTAATGACTCGCCACCTTGAGAGGGGGAAGGAATCCACAGACAGAACAACAAAGCAGAAAATAGTATTTTTTTTAAAAAAGGGAAAGGCGGGTGGCGGAGAGCACCATGAGTCAAGATACGGACCCTAATTAGTCCTGTGAAAGGCATCAATGGAGCTCAAATTATTTGAGAGGATGTTATCATGTCCCCCTGCACTTTAACTTAATATAATATGTATGAACTTGTGTATTTGGCTGCATGACCCACTTGCTCTCTTTATATTTAATAGTCCTTTAATTGGTGAAATATCTTAAATATTGGCAATTCAATAAACCAAAATCATCCATGTGTGCCTCTTGGATTACTTGCTTCACTCTTCTGAGCGACAGTTGTGACTAACGTGACTCAGTCATTTGTGTTCCTCCTAACAGAGGAAACCCTACCGCCTAAGTATTTAAATTATGATTGTCAAAGTTAATGCTTTAATGCTCCCTCTTGATTAAAAATGAATAATATGTTAATTATATTTAATTGCATCAATCGGGTTTCACTGTTTATCCCACTGGGCGTCTCTTGGGGAGAATGAACTTTAAACAGAGAATTCAAACCAATTGACATAAAGGGAGTCTATGTAACTTTTGGAATAGGAAATAACACCTGGGGCATTTGCTGCAAGAGCCTTACTTTGATCTAAAGCTAATGGTTTTAAAAGTTAGCAAACTTCTGATGAATACTGCTGTGTTGGTTATCTGACTTTATGTCTCTCGTCTAGGTGATCGTGACAAACTATGTTGTAGCATGTCAACATCATTTCATTGTTTTTATCGCCATGTTCACTCTATGTCCAGGAATCAAATCAAATCAAGTTTTATTTATATAGCACATTTTTAAACGATCTTTGGTCGAGCCAAAGTGCTGTACATATAATAAAAATACCCTACAGTAAAGACACTTTACAGCAAATACAACAGCACAGTTTGTGCAGAATATCAGTATGAGAAAAACGACACGCTAGATTGAGTCCATGCACAAGATTTACTTTCCTTACTTTAGATTTACTCAACTAGGAATCTGTTCAAACATTAGATGATGCATTGATCATAGGGTGTGGAAACAGTATCTTTAATGATGTTGCGTTGTTGCTGTAAAGATGCTAAAGAAGGTGATGCACATGGATGTCTGCTGAAGGAAGGAGAGACAAAGTGAGCCCGAGGGCCAGCTTTAAAGCCTGTGAGGCCCAGGTGAAGTATTTACTAGCTCTCTACTTTGACACTTTTGTGCTGAGCAGTATAATGAACATTTAAACCTTGGAGAGGATCCTTACAAGGCTTACATTTATTTCTAGGCAGGCAGGTGCATTTTCAGGTTATTGTAATTTGTATGCATCTCTGCAATTACAGTTATTAATACATTATTAATGAGCCAAGCTTTTGAAAATGCGTAAGAACACGTCCAGCTTGAGAAAATGGATTTATAAAGAAGAGGAAAAGGAGGAGGAGAAGGAGGAGGAGGAGGAAGAGGAGGAGGAAAAGGAGGAAGGAGGACGCAGACTTTGTCAGCATCTGTGTCCTGTTTTGTCACTAATCTCTTCAATGTTGCGTAATGCCTTTGCCTCAACAAGCCGCAGCTCTCTCTCTCTGCCTGTCAGGAGTTTCATCATTATACAGGAGGCTCATACAGTTCCCTTATGTCTTTGAATATCATATAATGTGTTGATGAAAAACCTCCATGTGTGAAGACACCAAAAGTTTATGTTCAGATATTTGGGCCCTTGAGCATTTTAGTTTGTTTGAGTTTAGGCGTTAGAGGAGATTGAAAGGATAAGTCCTCAGAGAAGACCAATTACACAGAAGTAGGGCAATACATCATGTGAGGTACTGTACACACACACACACACACACACACACACACACACACACACACACACACACACACACACACACACACACACAAACATAGAGAACATGAAACTACTGAAGTGTGTGTGTGTGTGTGTGTGTGTGTGTGTGTGTGTGTGTGTGTGTGTGTGTGTGTGTGTGTGTGTGTGTGTGTGTGTGTGTGTGTGTGTGTGTGTGTGTGTTTTTAATCCTATTATTGATCAACCATTACCCACTAGGGAGGCATAGGAGCAAGAGAGAGCGGTGAAAAGGAGAAGTTTTTCTGCCTGCTCCTCCCTGTTGGTGTTCTCATTCATGCACTGTAGTATAATAACATAATTTTAACACTTGCTATTAGGGCTGTGAATCTTTCAGGATCGTAATTGATTTTTGATTCAGTGCATAGAGTGCTAAGTTGAGAATCTACTCCATTCTGCTTGTGGGAAATTACTGCACAAAAGCAGAGTAAGGAGTGTATAAGATCGTAGCATTGTTTGATTCTCAATGACGTTAACTCCCTGGTTAACACACATCGGCATACATTAGACAAAATGCAACATTTATTTATGTTACACAGTGTATTTTTACTTAAAAAGTGTAACAGGATTTCTCTATTCTGTGACTTTTAGAATAACAAGTTCAAAAAATTATAAAATCCAAAAAATGAAATTGGTAGGCTTAGGCTGGCTGCCTTTTTACTTTTTAAGAAACTTGCCATTTTCAAAAATCAATTGAACACAAAAACAATGTGAAACTCGTATTCTGCTTGATTTATTTTGTTCAGGTTGTGAATCATTTCAGAATCATAAGATGTAAGAATGTCCACTCTTACATAAATCCATTTCCTCTCATCCCTCCTTGCTGTGATGTTGGAAAAATTGACCAAAGAAAAGTATATCTCTGTTGCGTTTTCTCTACAGTGACATGAGGACATTTTAGTGACTAAGACAAAAATGTAAGTTCAATATTAACCTTGTTCCCTCTATTGTAACTTTGACTTGCGTTGAAGGAGTAGCGAGAGAGGAAGAAAGAGAGATTAAAGAAGAGAGTGTGCTCAATGTGAGTCATACACTCGAGGATGCTTGCTTGGTAGCACATGTCTTCCGAGTCACTTGCTTCAGAAGCGAGGCAAGAATCCTTCCTAGCCTCGGAAAACGAAGAATTGTGGAACAGGCTAACAGGTGTGCAGGTGTGCGTCATATGCGAGGCTCCGCCTTAGATGGAGCGCAATTTCCACCAAAGATTTGGAAATTGGTCTGTGCGCAAAGCATTGTGGGGATTTTAAGACCGCAGAGTCTACACATGTGCAGCCTCGAAATTTCTTGCTACGAAGTACGCCAGTCTCGTTAGAATTCCAAGTATGCTGGACATTGGAACAGTCCTTCGGCGGGACTCGATGACGTAGTATGCTTGAAATAGTGGCTCCGGAGCAGCCTTCCCTCGACATTGAGAAACACCCA
>NW_011350022.1:10160-20646 GCF_000735185.1 Notothenia coriiceps
GAGTGGAGGGGGGAGGAGCACACACACACACACACACACACACACACACACACACACACACACACACACTAGATAACATACACTTGTCTTCCCCAGCTGAACAACTTTAAGTCCAAATGAAAACACTTCCCTCTACAGTATGTGCTCTCATTTTAGTTTGAGTTGTACAAAGTGAAAATATGTTTCAGTGTGCATACATGACTGAAAAAGTATGTTTTCTTGTAAGAATGCAGGCAAACACACACACACACACACACACACACACACACACACACACACACACACACACACACACACACACACACACACACACACACACACACACACACACACACACACACCCTGCCCATTTTGATCAGATGCAAGCTGTCACCACATTAGACGCCGATCATCTTTCATCTTTAATTAGCCATCCATCATCCTTCATCTCTGTCTTGTGTTCCCCTTTTGTGCCAAAAACTCCGGAGGATAATTGCACTCAAACCTTGGCTGCTGAGATGAAACAGAAGTTCCTGCACATCTGCCATGTTTTAAAAAAAAGGTTTGCGAACCTCATTCCAGCAATTACGCACAGCAGAGGGAAGGATCAGAAAACATTAATGTAAGGTGGAGGAAAACAAACTGACAGCAGGTTTAAGCACTGGACCGTATTTCTGATTTTCTGTCCTCCTGGTGCAAACCCTTTTCAGGCTCACCCTGCCGACTGCCATTAGAACGAGAATCATATCTGCTTGTTTACACACAGCTCAATAAATGAAAATGGCTGTAACAGGGCAGTTTTTTTCATTTTCTTTCATTTCCACCAACAATTTTAGTCCAACCATGTTTCATTTCAGCTTTCCAATTGGTTATTTCTTGTTGTCTAGACATCATTTACAAAGGCCAAATAGACTGTATATTCCTAGAGAAAAATACAGAAAGTAGAACCAGACAAATGTCTAGAGCAGATGGAAATCAGATAATTTGAATGGTATGATGACCGGAATATTTTTTTATTTTTGCAAATACATTTTACATTGCTAATTTCTGTTCTCTTCTGGTTAGTGCAGTGGAGTTTTTATGCAGTTTTTTTTAATCTGTTTTCTTCTCCTTTCTTGCCTGCCGCCCCTCACACTGTGTGCCCCTCTCAGCCTCTGGTTGTGGAGGTTTTGCACTAAATTTTCCATGAATGTTCTGCTTATAATCCAGCTCAAGGATTCTTTTCTCAGCATAAGCAGCTTCACACACATTTCAAACTTGAAACTTGTTTAAATCTTTTTTTTGCCTATCCTCATCTTTAATGTCTGTCTTACTTTCAGAGTAACGCTTGCTTCTTCTCCCTCCTCTCTAATCTCTTGACTTCTCATCACTTTCATCTCCTATATCCAATTCTCCTTTTACCAGTCTCTGTGTGTGTTTTTGTGCACCGTTTGCGCCTTGGGACATATTCAGAGATAAGTGAACATAATGAGTTTTGAATACTTTATTAAAAACGTCATCACTGAAAGAAATCTGCAGTATGTAAACTGCCTCCAAAATGTCAGCATTCTCATATGTTTTGTTTTGATGTGACAAGATTTGCTTAATATGTTGTTTATTATTTAATCCATAATAATCACACTGGTTCACAAAATCATGTATTTCATATTGTATGAACGAGACCTTTATGTTGCTGCTCTGTTTGACGTTGCGATAATTTGCCTCAAAAAGCTGCCGTTATAAGGATTTTTTGTTCTTTAACACTTTTTAGCATATGCTGTAACGACCAATTATATCGCTTTAATGTCTATTTTTTGTTTTTGTATTTTATAGCATTTCAATTATTGTTTGAAATCTTCCCCGGCGGCCGAGAGCCACAATTTAAACTGAAGAGGCAGCTACTGCTCCTGGCAATGTCTATGTTTGTTGATAGTAATTATGGTAATTTGTGAATAATATTGCGGTAAAGGCTTGTCAATGCATACAGCATCTTTAAAAAATAACATCACAGAGCCTTCCTCATAGCCCTTTTCCTCCACGTCCTGCATGTGAGGATGTTAATGCTGCTTGCACTTTAGTATAGATTGCAGCTCAAATTAGCGAGTGACAGAATTGCTCTGAGGTATTCTCTGAAATCTACCCCAGGCAGTCGTTGACATGGCATAGCAAGAAATGACCTTAAGTGATTTAAACGTTGTTGGCTTCAGATGAATAGCACTCGGTTTAAGAGCAGCTGCACTGTGCCCAAAAAGTAATGATGCCTCTCTCTCTCTTTCTCTCTCAATTTCCATTTGTAGTCCAGGGTGGTAGCCTGCATGACAGCTATACTCAGTCAGATGGATGATCGTCACTATGAGACATACATAGAAACCTTCGCTGGATCCTCTGATCTGGTGGTAAGTATACAGACACCTGCAGATGTCAAAATGCTAAATATGTTGAATGTTAAATATACACTGATGGTCAAAAACCACTCCTGACTGTAATTAATTTTAAAAAAGTTTGATCGGAATCAGAATCAGAAACAGGTTTGTTGCCAGGTAGGGTCACACATACGAGGGATTTGACTTGATGTCATGGTGCAGACATCTAATATAAAACAAAAAATCTTTAAGGACACCGTAATAAAATATAGTTAAATAGCTACAAAATAAAAGCAGTAATTTACATGGAAATAGAATGCTATGAATGAATTATAGGATATAAAATATGAAATATGAAACAAGAAATATAAATTAAATAAATAAATAAGAAAAATATGAAACAAGAAATATGTGTGATACACTCACATTCTCATTCTTTTGTCCGTTTCACTGCAGGACTTCCTGATGGAGTCCTTCATGCTTTTCAAGGATCTGATTGGGAAACATGTGTACCCCTCTGACTGGATGGCCATGATCATGGTACAGAACAGGTACTAGAAGCACACACAGACCTGAGATCTGAAACATCCTCCTGCTTCTCCCAGGTCTCTGACAACAGAAAAGGCCACAACCGCCCCAGCCCAACCTGCTATTGGGTCGTTGAGGCTTGGTGTGTGTGAATTATATAAAATATTGTTGACATCCACACAAACCCACACAGGGAGAAGTTAGAGATAGCAAAGCTGGGGCTCAGGGCTGCAAAGATGAAAAAGGCTGATGTGACCAAAGCATTTATTAGTGAGCTGCTGTGGAATAGTTCTTGGGCTGTCAGCTAGAAGGAAGGTTACAGCTGTGTCAGAGGAATGGAAAAAGAAAAGAGGTTAAAGTTAGAGTGAGGTGGAAGTAAGGACAGGTTGATAAGGAGTCTGCAAACTGGGGTTAGGAGAGGTAGAGAATGTCACGCTTGAAAGACAAAGTAAGACAGAGGGAATGTCGGTTAGCGGTGAATAACCCTGACTGATAGATGAATAGCGCCCAGGTAGGATGGCTGGGGCTACCTAACCTTAGAAATCCATCAAGTCACTACTCACTGATACACCTGCTTACCGTTTGAAGCTGCTATCAGGATCCGTTATTGTGACAGATGTTTAGAATCTGAAGCAAACTTGTCTGAAATACCACTATGAAGTTGTTGGCCAGAGCTGCTGTCAAAGCTGTTGTTGTTTGTTTAACAACAAATAAGGTGCATTTTTGATCATTAACGAATTTTCTCAATTGATTCCACATAAACATAGTTGTTTCCTTAAGGACATAGTTGTTTCCTTAAGGATGCGTGTTTATGTTTTATAAAACAATCAAACAACTGCATCAGTACGTTATTTTTGTCCATCAGAGTGTTCCTGAGAGCTATCAACACCTATGCAGACACAATGAACCAGAAGTTCCTCAATAACGACGACTTTGAAGTACAGGTAAGTGTGTATTTACAGGCTTTTTATAATATTGACAGTACCTTTATTTGCCTGATTTTATTTAACATAGATCTCTATTTTCTCCCTCTTCTGTTCCTTGCTCTTTCTACCTGTCTAGTTGTGGAATAACTACTTCCACTTGGCGGTGGCGTTTATTACCCAGGAATCTCTGCAGCTTCAGCATTTCTCTCCAACTAAGAGGAACAAGATTCTCGCCAAGTGAGAGAAGGGCCATTTAATTTCCTTATTTACCACAGTTACTGCCCCTGCTCTAATGAAACACTCAGTGATTTGTGATCTATTTTGGAGTCTGCATTTACCGTTTACACTCCCACTGTGCGACGCCTGTTGATAGACATTCCATTTGGTTCATGTTGGGGCAGATTAGCACAGCATTATATTTCCCTCTGGGATGTTCAGTTTCTGAAGGTGAAAATAACAGCATTCATCCAGACCTTAATTCTTAAACTCATTCTCTTTCTGTCTCTATTTATGTGTCTTAAATCAGGTATGGTGACATGAGAAGACTCATTGGCTTCGCTATACGTGACATCTGGTACAAACTAGGTAAATAAATGTACTTTATACAAGTGTGGTTGCTTTGCTGCTTTTGGGAATGCAAATGTGTGTTTTCCTTCACAGCAAGATATACGTGTTTGTGTGTGTCGGTGCACAACGAAACCAAGGGGCCAGTGGAATTTGTTTTCTGTATAACATGGTAATGATCACAATGTCAGCACCTTTTCACATAACATATTGCTCTTTAAATAAAGGGCTACTTGGTATTCTGAGAAAGCTGCATGTACAGTACAGGGTGATTTCCTTGAAATAGGAAGTAGAGTCCCTTGTTGTAGAGGGAAACACTACTTTTGAATTAGGATGTGTTGGTGGAGGAAGACCTGGTGAACATTCCTGAGGACAACAATTGGAACAGGGGTGAACAAGGGGAGATGGTTCAGGTATGATGTTACTTGCCTTTTTCATAACGTGTGTGTTTGTGTGTTTCAGGCAGCCATAAGATCTGTTTCATCCCTGGCATGGTGGGTCCCATCCTGGAGATGACTTTGATCCCAGAAGAAGAGCTGAGGAGGGCCACCATCCCCATCTTCTTCGACATGATCACCTGTGAAAATGCACACTCTGGAAACTTCCAGAAGGTAAAACGCATCCATGCATACAGATATGTGTGAACCGTTATTGTTTGCTGCAGTGAAATATTAAGATTTAAAATACAAACTTCCTTTTGCATGTACCAAATACACACAGTGACACTGGCACAGACACATTGTCCATATACATTGATTTCCTGTGACAGTGCGTGAAAGTAAAAGAGACACCTTAAATATGCTTGCATCATTGATTTCTTCTTCTAGTCCTGATCTCATTTGTTTTCTCTTCTCCCCGTTTGCTCTGTCTTTCTTTGTCTTTCCTCTGTAGTTTGAGAATGAGATCATTCTGAAGTTGGACCATGAGGTGGAGGGTGGAGGAGGAGACGAGCGATACATGCAACTACTGGAGACCATGTAGGCCTGAGTATTATCATTTAAAACCATAACGGCAGCCAATAATGCTTGAAAATGTCGACTTCTTCTGTAGATAATCAAAAAGCTACCAACAAAAGTAGTGAGTGAAGTGATAGTACTGCCAGAATATGGTTTTACATTTGAGAAATTATTTAAATTCTGGCTGGCATTGCTTTGCTATTGTCTGAAAAAATGAATTCAGAGAGTGGATTTCCTGCTAACCCTCAAATGTTCAGTTTGGATTCAGATTAGTAGTTTACCAGGAATACACTCACAACATTTGCAGCATAAAACACTAAATTTAAAGTGCATATCCTCTGATGATTAACTCGCGGATGCTTGTCTTCCAGCCTGCTGGACTGTGCAGCAGAGAAGCCCCCACTGAGGCCACAGGTGCAGCACTTTGTCTCCTTGGTGAAGGGACTCCTCATTCGTCTCCTTGACTACCGCACCGTGATGAACGATGACAGCCGCAACAACCGCATGAGCTGCACCGTCAACCTTCTTGTAAGTCCCAAATATTCAAATCCCTCCTCGACTAGCCTCCTCACTTGTTACTGAAGTCAGCTTCTGTAACACAATATGGAGTTAGGACTAGGTAAGCAGTTATTTCCTTTAATAGTTTCATCATAGTTTTGTTTTCTTGATGTTTCATCGATACTCTGCAGTCCTTCCAAATCTCCTGTAAGCTTGGCATGTGTCGCCATGGATTTGCATTTATTGACACCTGCCTCGTGATTCATGCACTGTACTTGGAGTATTGAACCTCACAGCAGATGTGCTGATCTCAGAAATACACACGCACACATCAATAAACGTATTATTCATTGAAAGACTACTATATTAAGAGACTAGTAGGTGAGTTTGTCCCACAGAGACCTTAGTCAATAATCTCATCCATGCCAGAAGGGCCACACCGATTGAAGACTTCATTATGCAACACTGCTAGTACGTCTTGTCTTTCATGTAAAGGTCTTTGTAGGCCTTTTCCACTTCTGATTTGTGTGCAAATTGGTCTAAAGAAAAGGATTCATCTCTGTGTCTGGTCGCACGACTGTGTTTGCAGAGGGTTGCATCAGCTCCTGTCTGCTACACAGCTTCCCTCTCATGTGATCTCCTAATCAGATTCTCCTCCACGGTATTCTCAAGTTTAGTCTACCCACCTAAGATCCTCTCCACATCAGATTATGTCATATAATTCTTCCTCCATAAAGCATTTTGCTTCTTTTATTTCTCTTTTGATATGGATTCTTTCCAGAGATTTGTTTTTGAAAATATTTCAGAGGAGTACGAGTTAGTTATGGTTGGTCGTGCTCGTGATGGTATCTTATTATGTGTTATTTTTCCATTAGGAGCTGAGGCTGTTGGCACATGCCAGAGATGTTTAGCTTGTTGCCCATGACAGCTGCCCATTAGCTAGTCTCTTTCATTTGTTTGGCAAGCTAAGATAAATCCCTCTGCACTCTCCCAACTGTGCCCTCCCTCACACTGACTTCACTTAGGGCGTGCACTTTCATACACACAATCACGTAGGTATTCATGCTCCCTCATGCAGATGCACTTTCAATGAAACACCTGTACTCTTGTACACAGACATACACACAGCTCAGGCTAAAATAACCTCTGCTAACCTTGTGCTAAAGAAGTTCCAGAATAACTTTAAGCTACCAAAAAAAGCCTGTTTGCGTGATTATCTTCATTTAAGATTTACATATGGATTTTTAAATGCCATGTGGCTGTGAGGTAGTGCCGTCATCCTTCAATCGGAAGGTTGGGGGTTTGATCCCAGCCCCTGCAGTCAACATGTCAATGTTTCCTCGGGCAAGATATTTAACCACTAGTTTCTCCCAATGTCGTGGCAAACCGTGTGTGAATGGCACATTGCTCTGTATGAATGCGGTGTGAATGATGATTTCTAAATATAAAGCGCCTTGACGTGTCGTAGACACTGGATAAAGGGCTGTATAAAATACAGTCCATTTAACATTACCCTTATGTATGTTCATTAGGGACCATGTAGAGAAGTCTCTCGTTGTACTGTGTATTTGTGGTGTTCGTTCAAAATATCTGTCGATGGTGGCCGTGAACTGTAAAATGGACCAAAAATTGGCTTCTGAAGTTAAAATGCAATGATGCAAACAATGATCTATACCAGCGGTTTTCAAAGTGTGAGGCGCGCCTCCCTGGGGGGGCGCCAGAGAGCTTCGGGGGAGGGGCAGCGTGAGAAAAAAATAAAGACCATTAAAGTGTCACTTGCACACCTTTGGCTGTCCGTGGAGACCGAGTTCCCCCACCTCTCCAAAAAGGCTGTAAAAGTGCTCATTCCCTTCACCTCCACCCAGGGGCGGACTGGCCATCTGTGTGTTCTGGAGAATCACAGAACGGCTCGGTTCGCTGACGGCCGGCACCGCCCTTTATTTTTTATGTTTTTAAACTGCATCATTGAAGTTGCGCTGGCAGGCGACAGAGGTTAGCGTGCTCTACCAATTTGTGTGGGCTGGGTGAGATTCCAGGGCTGATTTTTAGTTCCAGTCCGCCCCTGCCTCTCCACCTACCTGTGTGAGTGCGGGTTTTCCGCATTGACTTTGATCAAAAGCAATTGCCGGTCAAGGCTGCAGCCAGAGGATGATCTGTGTTTATTCCTGTCCACATTGCATCCCTGCATCATCCGCCTGTGCGCATCAAAGACGCAGACTCATTGTTCCCACTAAAGTAGGGGTGAGTGTAATAAGGAGGCAAAGTTGACGTTCAGTGTGTTGCCGGGAGCATATAATGATTTATCCATGATGTTGAAAATGTAAATAAAATGTAAAACATAAAGATAAAAAGGTTTTAAAAAGTTATTGTTTAATGTTTTAAGGAGATGACACTACTCAGCCAATCAAATGGGTGCAGTCAGTGAGTCAGCACGATAGATTCAAACACACAGAGACGAGACAAGAAGAGAGAAACCGTCGGAGTAACTTAAAATGGCGTGCTCAAAAAAGAGAAAGGTAGACAGCGAAAACAGAGCATTTAATGACATGTTCTCTCACTGGACCTCTTTGAAATGCAATTGAATACCCCTGCATTATGGCAACAACAACAATAATAATAATAATAGCAATAATAATTGGGAGGGGGGGCGCGGCTGTTCTTTTGTTCTCTGAGGGGAGGCTCACCTTCCCACACTTTGAAAACCCCTGATCTATACTATATGATCTTTGAAACAAATAGAGCAAATCAACATTAATAGGCATGCAGTCCCTTTTGACTTCACAGTGAAATTCAATGCGTTATTTTTTCTTTTTGTGTTTGTCTACTCTTGTGTCTGCTGGCTCGCGCTGGTGATCGGTTCGTTTCACTCCTCTGGTCTCCCTAGATGTCATTAAACTTCATTAAACTGGGAGTTTGTGCTGCTTATCTAACAAGCGCGCATAAACACACTCCCACACACTAACACACACACAGGCAATCAGAAGTATTTCAAATATAACACACACATACATCCATTTAGACAAATACTCTTCCACGCAAATACAAAGAGTTAGTGAGTTAGTGCAGCATTTATAAATGACCTTAAAAATCTCACACACACACACACACACACACACACACACACACACACACACACACACACACACACACACACACACACACACACACACACCAATGTGGACTGACACTAACCGTCTTCTCCTTTCTATTTCACAGAACTTTTACAAGGACATCAATCGTGAAGGGATGTATATCAGGTATTTATGTGCTGAATTTGACATGAAATACATTTAAGTGGTGTTTTTCAACATTGTAGATGCTTGCATGTGCATGCGTGTGTGTGTGTGTGTGTGTGTGTGTGTGTGTGTGTGTGTGTGTGTGTGTGTGGCTCCATAATCTGACAAGGGATTATATGAGTCCCACTGAATTAATGTCAGAATCCACAGGATCAGCTCTTGGTCTGACTGGAGGGCGAGGAGATAAAAAAAGAGAGACATAATTGGCAGGGAGGGAGAGAGAGAGGAAAATGCAGATCCCGTCAGGTCCCACGTGCATTTCTGGCGGTGGCTTATGGACCTAATTAGTTATCTGTGTGTTCAGATGTGAGCTCAGCTCTGTGGTTGGTCAGAAGCCTTCGTCTCTCATGTGGAGAATATGGTTAACATTTGGCCGGCTCCCTAGATTATCTTAGCATATACACACAGTTTAATGGAATCAATACATTAGTCAATCTAAGTTTATTTATATTGAATACAATCACACATTTGTCTCAGGAGGCTTTACATTGCGATGTGAGCATGCAACATAAATGCACATTAGATAACTACATACAGCATGTATTATGTTATTAAGCATAATGTTATCTTACACACACTCTAAAAACGAATTCAGGTGACCTTTCACCTCCACTTAATTAAATGCATGGTTGCAAGATAAAAATGTGAGTTAATTGATTTAGATAAACATTTTAAGTTGCAAACATTAATTTATAAGTTGTGTTGACGTAATAATGTTGGTAATTACATCAACTTAATATTGTGTGTGATTTGAACTCTGATTTCTGCTTTAATTTACTTAAAACAAAATTCAAATTGTAGTAAGTAATGCAATTGGCTTGATAACTTAATTGTTCTACACCTTGAGTAAAGGATTTCAAGTCCACTCCCACTTAACATGCCTGGACAAGTTCCGACAGTTAAGACAAATAGAAATACTACACAAAGGACATTTTAATGTGAGTGTCATCTTTTGTCATTCAAATACAGTAGATAGCCTTGTAGTAGCACTGTATAGGCAAATTGCTGTTTGACCAAAATTAGCAGCCTTTGAACTGTGAATAGTTATGTGAGAGGATACAAAGTAGTAGAGTCTACTGTGAGAGTAAAAATACTTTGGTTACTATTGTGATATCGCTTTTTATTAAAAATGAATCTCGGTGAAGCAGATCAAGGACATGCTACTTAAGGTAGGATCGTTATTTAGAGTTGTCATTGAAATGCAAGTTGTTGGCAGTCGCCCATTCAGAATATATTAATTTAGGTAATTTCTCTTTTTTTCCTTTTTCAAAAATAGCACAATACAATTGAAGTACGCAGAGAACTATAGCCATCCGCTGCCTTGTTGTGTACCTTGGAGAAAAGGAAGAGGACCTTTTCAAGGAGTTTAGCGACGTAATTCAAAATCTTGAAATAAC
>NW_011350022.1:21581-30846 GCF_000735185.1 Notothenia coriiceps
ACCTCTGTGTGTGTGTGTGTGTGTGTGTGTGTGTGTGTGTGTGTGTGTGTGTGTGTGTGTGTGTGTGTGTGTGTGTGTGTGTGTGTGTGTGTTTACACGTGTGTTCTCAGGTACCTTTACAAGTTGAGGGACCTTCATCTGGAGGGTGAAAACTACACGGAGGCAGCATACACACTGCTGCTCCACTCCCGCCTGCTCAAGGTAGGACACACACTCTCACGCACACACACACACACACGCGCACACACACACACACACACACACACACATAAAGAGGGATATGTTGTCATTTTAATGCTGGAGCTAGTGTCTTGCTCTGTCTAATCACTTGTTTGAGCCCACGAATGAGACAGTTTTTTATATGCTGATAAATGGGTCCTGGCCTCCGAATGATTAAGCTCTGCCGTTAGTTTATGGCATTGCATCGGCCACTAGTGCTGCATCACTATGGTGATTGATTTCCGGAGTCTGTATGCGTGCAGCTTTTTTGTGTGAGTGTTGGCGCGCACGTGTCTGTGTGTGTTTGACCTCTTTTATAGCATACTTAGATTTCACAGAGAGGGACAGAGGAATAGAGGCATTGTTCCCTCTCTCTCTCTCTGTCTCTCTGCTCCTCTCTGTCTAGTAAGCAGTTGAACTCTATAACATTTGTTATGAACTTAATTCATCTCTAGTGTCAGTCCTGTCATGTCTGTTTCTTATTAATAGGCAGTAAGGCACAGCATGCTGTCATCCTCTTCTAACAAACTTCACTGAGCACAGTTTAAATAAGTCTGTTTTGGTCATTTTGCTCATTGTGCACTTTTACGTTTGGTTCCTACTGTAAATGAATTTCTGTCCAATTTATGTAATGGAAGATACATTATTGTCTTGTTTATATGATAAATGAGCATTGTGCGGTTTGCTTTGGTGCACACTCTGCTTATGGCTAATATTGATTCATTACAACAAACAAATTAGCCTCAAGTTCTTTTCCTCTTTTGCTTTAACGTCATTATGAAAGGGAAAGTAAAAGACTTGTTTGGTCTGGCTACTCTTTTTACTTCACGTTGACATACTGCATCTCACATTTTGTCTCTGTCCTCTCATCTTTATGTATATCTTCCATCCTGTCTGTATTTCAGTGGTTGGATGAGATGTGCAGCCCCCAGTTTGAGTTCCACGGCTCCCAAACGCAGCGGCAGCTCAAAGAAACGCTCTACGACACCATCATCGACTACTTTGACAAGGGCAAGGTCAGCATGGTTTTACAACACAACCTGCTCCTCCATCTTGACCTCCATTAACCCTCCGGTATCATTCGATTGGACTACGCAAATTAATCATTCGAGACAAAAATGTCCACTGCAAAATACTTTAATAAAAACATTATATTAAAAGGTTTTTTGGGTTCAATCTTTAAAGCAACTTCCGCCCTAATAGAAAATACCAAAAATGTAACAATTTTCAGGATTTTAACCCTTTAAATTAGGGCGGAAGTTGCTTTAAAGATTGAACCCAAAAAACCTTTTAATATAANTCTGTTGTCATTTTAAAGCAGTTTTTGGAAGTGGCCACTTTTGTCCCGAATGACTAATATTTAACTTTTTTGTGCAATCTGATTTTGTGCAAAAACTAATAATTAATTTTTTTATTTTGCTGCTAATCTTTGACAAATCCAAGACTGTTATAAAAAAAAAAGAGCCAGTCACCAGATATGTATTTTTTGGAAAATAACTCATTTTCTCTGTTTTCATCATGAAAAAAAACAGCGGTTTCATGTTTTCAAAATGGCATTTAAAGGGTTAAAATCCTGAAAATGATTACATTTTTGGTATTTTCTATTAGGGTGGAAGTTGCTTTAAAGATTGAATCCAAAAAAGTTGTGAAAAAAACCTTTTAATATAATGTTTTTATCAAAGTATTTTGCAGTGGACATTTTTGTCTCGAATGACTAATTTGCGTAGTCCAATCGAATGATACCGGAGGGTTAATGATACAGTCTGGTAATTATGCTGTTTGGAGGAGGCCTCACAGGTAAGAGCACTAACTAGCTACCATCACATGTACCTTAGCTTGACTTAAATGTATTAAACGTGTAATTAAGTGATATCAAAATATAAATAACTAATGTCATGCAAACATATTAATATTTGCTTGATTCCAGTGTTGANGACTACGCAAATTAATCATTCGAGACAAAAATGTCCACTGCAAAATACTTTAATAAAAACATTATATTAAAAGGTTTTTTGGGTTCAATCTTTAAAGCAACTTCCGCCCTAATAGAAAATACCAAAAATGTAACAATTTTCAGGATTTTAACCCTTTAAATGCCATTTTGAAAACATGAAACCGCAGTTTTTTTCACTCCAAAATCAAAACAAAGAAAGTTTTTAGCAGGACAGTTCATCTTTCTTTTCGAAGTAGCAAAACTCTTTGAACTTATTTCACTTGTTTCTAAAAGCCTCTAAGATCAGAATTCAAGACATACACTTTTATTTTGGAAAATGTTCCTTTCCTGTATCAAGTATTCAGTCATAGTCTTTGTGTGTTGATGTCAGATTCATTCTGTATTCTCTATGAATGCTTTATGTTCTCTGAAGCATTGAAAGAGACATTTCACTTCACTCTCCAGAGACCTGGAAACAGATTTCACAAGAAAAATTCCCACAACGACAGCTGCTGCCGATTCAGATGTACAGTATTTGATGGTGTAATGAAGGATACTTCTTGCTCTTTGTGTGTGTGTGTGTGTGTGTGTGTGTGTGTGTGTGTGTGTGTGTGTGTGTGTGTGTGTGTGTGTGTGTGTGTGTGTGTGTGTGTGTATACACACACACACACACACACACACACACACACACACACACACACACACACACACACACACACACACACACACACACACACACACACACAAAGAGCAAGAAGTNATAAAGGAAGATCATTCAGTTAAAAAATAAATGTATTGGTGGAGGTGAGACAGAGACCTGAAAGAGGAGGCATTAGCTCAGAACACAAACGGAGTAACCCCCCCACCCAACACAGACTCACATGTTTCATGTCCGTAGCCTCAAACCAGCGCAGGATCCCTGGCAGCTTGTACACAGTGGTGAAGGTTGTGCGTTCAATCCACATTGACTGAAAACAGATTTTAAAAGGGAATAATAAAGAAAAAAGCGATTAGATGACATTGTATATAACAAGTAATATAATACAACATAATATATATTGTATTAAGGGTGTTGGTAGCTGAGAGCAGAGAGATAGAGAGGGAATAGTTGTGATCGATGCTAGAGCGTACAAGAAAATATATAGTGACCTTAGCAAGAAAAAAGCAGAGCATTATAAATATAAAATGTCCATGTAGAGGAGGATTTATCAGCCTTATTGTTTTGTCTTTTCAGACTGATAACAATGCAAGTACACAATAACTTCTGAAACACTGTCCCAGTGGTCTTAAGTCTTATCACAAAAAACTAAATGGAAAAACTCACAACAAATTCATTGTTTGGGTCCACAGGTCCTTTCTTCACCGGTCTGGAATAGTGAAAGCGCTGCACGTAGTTGGACTTGTAGAAGCTGGACATAAAAGAAGAGGGAGACCGAGGTAAAAGGCACTCAAGGAAAATAAAAAACTAATTTGCAACATTGTCAGAACTATTTTTCACATCATTTTACGTCAACACATTTTATTTGAAATAAATGACCGGTTAAACATGCTCTTTGACTTACTTGATGATCTGGTCAGGAACAGGTTTGTTCTTCAGGCGAGGAGGAATCTCGAGGACTGGCTGCACTGTGAAACACTGGATATCTGGTTCATAATGCTCAGGAAGAAAACATCAATACAGTTTGGACAGGACAGTCCGTCCTTTGTCAGCTGTGACAAAATCTACAAACTGATAGTTACACTACTGACAACACTTCAGACATCCAGTGGCAGGGTTTTAAGATATATACATCAAAAAATACAACTAATGTAAAGAAAAATGTCTCTGTGATAAGTTCTGATACACTTAGATTCGTTTTTTTGTGTCCACCAATATTTAGTTTTTGAAAACACTGAAAGATACACTTCCTCTTCAACCCTAACAGAACCTTAAGGTACAGCATGGACTGTATATTAAAGTCTACTTTATATATTCAGTACTACACTTGACTGTAAGACCACAAATTGCTTGTACATCTTTCTATGTATATCTATGATCGCACATTAGTGTATTTCTGTGTGTGCCACGAGGATACACTGCAGTGGAGAGTTCTTGATGTCGTCTCCTGGCATGGTGGTGGTGTTGAGGTGCAGAGCGCTGGGGAACTGGCTCATCAGATGGTTCTGGAAGTCCTCTCTGCGTTCGTACTCCTTTCCACGGTGGATAAACACCTTGTTCTGCAGGCATAGGATATGTATGTTATATAAGAGTGTACTGATGATAATCAAACCCTTATGTAGCCTCTGATCAACACATAAAGAGTTGGTAGTGGTTGTAAATATTTCTCAAAGTGGGCCTATGCCTGGTCTCCCTCATCACTGCCCTGAGCTACTAAGAACTGACTCGCTGCCTTCATCAGACTCCTTACCGAAGCAGATAAACACATCTAATAAACATTGGAGCTACAAACAGCGGAATATTTATTTCTGCAACCTGCTGAAATCCACAGATCAACAACGCTCCCTGAAGGTACAATATGCCTCCTTCTGTTAAGCATCTTGCTAGTGTGTTTGGAAAGTTGTTTACTGTTGCAATTTTAAATAGCTAAGCTTCAGTGCTGATAATGGAGAATAAGCGTTTTCTTCGACTGCTTTGTACAAGAAAGGGTCGTCGGTAATACCTTTGTATTCCTTACACAGCGTGAAACATTGTGATCCAACTGTTTGAAAACTGCTATGCATAATATTCATTCAAAGCAAACCATGAGAAAGACAAACCCTGAGGAATGGAGGGTAGCCCTGTCCGTAGTAGCCCACTGCAAAGTAGTCCGGCTTAGGCCTCAAGATCTTCATGATGTTTTCATAGAACTTGGCTTGTTTCTCCTGCAGAGTGAGAGAGAGAGAGAGAGAGAGAGAGGGGACAACGAGGAAGACAAAGGATATGTTCAGGGGGAAGTTTCAGATGGTGCAGCCGTAGCAGTTTTATCAGCTTGTGCCAAAGACAAAGCCACCCTCAGCAGAATGCTGTGAGCTTTGATGATAGATGTGGAAACAAAAAAGTGCATAGTATCCAAGGGCAATGTCTGTAATTGATATAACCACATACATTTGGCATTAGCTGAGCCACTGCTGCAGTCATATGAAAAGAGAAAGAGATTTGGAATTGTTGGTAAAATTGTAATTCTATGTGGGGAGGGGGTGAGTTCAGTGGAGGGGAGAAAGAGGAGAATGTGGGGTTGGATTTGTGAAGGAAGGAATCTACTGCTGTGGTGACAGAGCAAGAGAAGCAAGAAACACAAGATTGATTGACAGTAAGAAGTGTTTGAAGTTGTATATGATTAGCAGTGATGAATCACTCTTCTGGGGTCATACAGTAATTGTGAAACCTCTAACCAGAGTCCTTCACACCAGAATTGAAGGGGGACTTGAATAGTTTAGTAGATATTCATTTTTAAACATGCAATTTTAAAGTGCAGATGACCTATCAAGTGTTGCAACTGTTACATTTATATTTTCTGATCAATAAGCAACTTACTGAAGGTCAAAGACAATTTGATCAATGTACATAAGATCCAGTACGCAAAAGGTGCACTGGATGTGAGCTATGTTACTGCAGCTAAAGGGGAAGTTAAGTGGAAAGTGGAAAATGTGAGAACATGATAACTGTGCAGACGATAAAGGTTTGAGATAGTCATTTCTTACCAGTCTCTTGCTGAGTAACTCGTAGTCAAAGATCTCGTTTTCGTACTGTTCAGCCAGTTCCTTACAGAGAGTGATGGCCTCTTCCCACATCTAAATACACACACACACACACACACACACACACACACACACACACACACACACACACACACAGAGGTCAAGTAAATGTAATATGCAGCTTCTGCATCAATCCACTAGGTGACACTGTTGGGCAGCATTAATCATGAGTGTGTCACTTTCTCACTCAATCTGTCTAATGCTCGCACACACCATATAGCTACCCTGGAATACACAACATGAAAGGTCATGCAGGGCACACTCATGCAAACAAACAGAAGGGCAATTCAAAGTATGTCTTGTAAAAAGTCAGATGTTTTGTAGCCACAATATGTTTTATGAGCCCGACAGGAGGAAAATGGGAGCATTGGGCTGCTAGTGAACCCATTTACTATTTTACAGCTTCGGGTTTGATGGTTTTTTGTTTCTTGTCGGGAAAAAAACATTCTGCCATATCGCCAGGGGCTACACTTTCTTGCTAAGGTATTGATGACGAAGCAAGTAAGCAGTGGCTTCTACAGTAGATGCTTTCAAATGAGAAATCTTCTGTACGCTTGTGCAGTATGGATGTCCCCTTAGGGTTAATGTGTATGGCTACATGTTGAAGGGTCTCGCTTTCTTTTTTGAACCTCATGTCATCTTTTTCCTTCCATTTCCTCTTATTCTCTAAAAGAATTGGGCCAGGTACCAAACTTTGATCAATTTAGTCACCGAACAAATTACTTCAAAACTATCGAGTATAGAAATAATCCTTGTTATTTATTATTTATTTATTCTAATACCACAATAAGGACTAAATATCATCGTTTGTGAGCCAATGATGTAGCATGCTTGTACAAATATGCTGGTGATTGGCTTTATAATTATAATAGTTACATTGTGTAGAAGCACGCAGGAAAAAGCTATGGTAGACCCAGAGACGAGGTTAACGTTTGAGTGTTGTTGTTTTCTGAGAAGCTTGTACTCACCCTTCACTGTTTGTCTATTGGTGTCTCTTCTATTTATGCTTCCTGTTCTCTCTCTCCCTCCCTGACTATTCCCCTCGCTCTCGTCCTCTATCTCCCTGGGTCTGTTAATCACAGGTGGTTTTCAAATTGCATTGGCAGGAGTCAGCTTTTAATTAGTCCATATCTGGGTGTTAGGAAACCTATTACAGGAACATTAGGTTTGTAAAACGTATTTCATTTCAGATCAATCTAATGTTGCCCTCTAATTAACATGAAGTGATATGAATCAATCACACAATGGAATCACAGAAGGCTATGGTTGAATTGTTCACCAGAAACATTGCTGGTTAGTGCCTTAATGCAGAAAACTACAGATGTCTCTCTTTGGAGTGTGACTTAAATAGGCATTTCCACACTCTATACCAGGGGTCGGCAACAGGCGGACCGCGGTCCGGATCCGGACCCAGACGCCGACCTATACGGACCCGGACCTATAATCAATACATTAATAGGGGATTTCAATTTTGACGGGGCGATTCTATTTTAACGGCTGCCGACAGGGGGCGAAAGAGACGAGTGAGCGATACAGGGAGAGAAACACAGAAGAAGAGACGAGAGATCGGCAGAGAGAAGCGGAGAGGAAAGTGAGTGAAGAGAATAATTAGCGATACAGGGAGAGAAGCGGAGAGGAGAGTGAATAAGCGTGTTAGCGGCAGACAGGGAGAGACACATAATGACACATGGCACTCCCCAAGAAGAGGAAAGTGGACAGAGCTTTTAACCCTGAGTGGACGGACTCGTTCATGTTCATCCTGCCCACTGGTTTGGGAGCACAGAACCAGTGTGTCTCATTTGTTCAGAGACCGTGGCGCTCATTAAAATTGCCAAAACGCCACTATGAGACAAAACACAAAGTGTTTGACCAAACATTCCCTCTCAAGTCAGAACTGAGGTCACAGAAACTAAATATCGTTCCAGGGCAGGCTAACCGAGGCTAACCAATGAGCACCTGCATGTGTGTATGAGAATGGCCCTGACACCATTTCAGCCCAGATTTAAACTCCTGGCAGGACAAGCTCGAGCTCAATTCTCGCATTGAATAAAAAAAAGTGAGTGATGGACTGGAATATAAGAGGGAAAGAAAGAGAAACTTTAAAACTGTTCAATTGTTATGATGTGTAAAGACTGATATTGTTCTATAATCGTCTGAAACTGTTAAGTCATGATGTGAAACGGTTAACAAAGAAAAAGGGAAACTCAAGCTGCTGCCACACTTTATTTTATTTATCTAAAATTAAGCACTTTTAAGATGCACACATTTTCAAAAGCTATTTTATTTATTTTCTCTATTTTATTTTTAAATGCAGCCCGAGAGGAACATTACACAATAAACTGCCGCCCTCCCAATGACTGAACAACACCTTCATTGAATGGTTAAGATGGCACCATAGGCGAGGTCATATATGCCCAAGATTCTGGTTATCTAACGAACTAACGAACAGGCAAAATATTTACCTTCATCGCGACACGAACTAGTTCGCAGACCGTACAGTATTGTTTGACACGGTTATTTATTTCTCTGCATGTTAAGTCAGTTGTTGTTGATAAATAACAGTTAATGTAACTTGATATTCTATATGTCATGTTATGACACCTAACAATAATTGGAGAATTCATGCTCCAGGGGGTGGGGGGGGGGGGGGGGGGGGGGGGACACCTGGGGGGGTGGCAAAAATAATGCTCTGATCCAGATTCATTATTCCCTCGCTTCTCGCCTAAAGGCCACGGTAATATCACAACGTGGGGGGGGGGGGGGGGGGGGGAAAAGAGCGAGCCCATTAGGCTACCGAGTACAACAATCGTACACCGCGGATCTCCTATTGTCTCATACAAAAAATTTAGAAAACTAAAAATAAAAAAGTCGTTGTCAACATAAAACCACCTTACTTATGGATACACTATAAGTTCATTATGTTTAATAAAAATGCACTTTCCTAGTTATACCTTGGCTACCAGGGTGTGTAATAGGTCTCCACCTTCAGGCGGGACCTGAAATAAAAGATTTGGAGAGATTTTTCCAGTTTAAAGTGAACAAAACGTAGTTAGCAACTATGTCCCATGAATGATACAATACAAACCTAAGTTTCGAAAATCAGATGAATTGGGAAGTAAGTTCCCACCAAAAGTCTGTTATCATTACAAAAGAAAAAATCGCGCCTGTAATATTTAATGTACAAAAATGATACAAGGTAACTAAATGAAAATTTTATTTTTTAGATCTAACTAAACTTAAGATGAGGTATTGAGTGTCTACTATTTAGGAACGAAACTCTCATTTCAATAATTTAAATGGGGAAAATCTTCACTTCTATATCAGAAACGACACAATCACCGTAAACCTGCGGACTTTGGACTTTTTGTCGAGTCC
>NW_011350022.1:30855-41033 GCF_000735185.1 Notothenia coriiceps
CAAACCCCCCCCCCCCCTCTTACTTAATTGGTCTTGTCTTCTTCCATATTAATAACATTTCTCTCTACTTAAACCCCTTTGCTCTTTTCATCACTTGGTTTCTCCGCTCAGACCACCTTGTCTCCATTGGAGAACGCCATAGAGACCATGGAGTCCACCAACGAGAAGATTCTCACCATGATCAACCAGTATCAGGCTGACTGGACCCTTCCCATCAACCCTCTCTCCATGCTGCTCAATGGCATTGTGGACCCAGCTGTCATGGGCGGCTTTGCCAAGTATGAAAAGGTAAAGAATCAGCCCTTTCCTCCCCACTTTATAGCTTCTGTTCTGGATCAGATAATGGCCATTGTCATATAGATTCTTTCAAACTAATATAGGAACAGTTTATTATACCTATCACATACTCATGTATTAAGGACTATCTGAGCTGTAATGATGAAAATCATTATCATCTCCTGAGGCTTAATTACAATAAAATTGCATATTTCATTAAATGCAAAATGTTATCCATAACCAGAAACATTGTTAGTATTCATTCTCCAACACCATTCCGTGATTTCATTTCCCACCCAGGATAAGATCAGTGAGCTTGAATGTGCACATGTGGATGGAAAAGTCAGTCATTCATTAACAAACTGCCTGGGTAGGTGAAACCAAACGCCAGGATTCTTTCAATTAGTTTAAAATGTTTCTTTGTATCAGGCGTTCTTTACCGAAGACTTCACTCAGCAGCACCCGGAGGACAGAGACAAACTGCTGCGGCTTAAGGAACTCATCGCATGGCAGGTACTGAACACGCTAACCCACACTTCACATACACACCACATACTCTAGATGAACGTTCTGTTGACGCCATAATATTTGTATTTATAGATCCCTTTACTGGGTGGTGGGATCGCTCTCCATGGCAAGAGAGTGATGGAGGCCCTTCGTCCTTTCCACGAGCGCATGGAGGAGTGTTTCAAACAGCTGAAGAAGAAAGTGCAGAAGGAGTACGGAGTGAGAGAGCTGGTAAGAACAGGGGAGATGGAGAAGGAGAGCTGACAAAAAGTATGGAGAGATTATTTACTGTACTCTGTAATCCAAGATGTGTTTTTTTCTGCGAGGCTGGACACAGATCTACTCTGGTAGCACTGCGCTAATTAAGCTGCAAATGAGCTGACCGAGACAAATTTGAAAGATCAAAGTACTCACAAAAGCCTTCAAGTGTAGTGTTGATATGGGATTTGTACCTTTTAAAATTTCTCTACAACTAGGGCATGGCTCAGATGATCTGACTGGGGCTAAATGTGGTCGTTAGCTGGTGTAAATAGACTGGGCCCTTCAGGAGAGATTAAGCTAATGATGGGTATGGGGGTGCTGGGCTAAGAGTTCCTTGCTTGTGCTTTCCCAGCATTTTCTAATGATGTACGTCTGCTTTGTTTCACTGTCTATGAACCATGCTAGACAGTGAAACGAAGCAGAAGTACAGGACTACTAGTGCTTTTCATGTGTAATAATATTCTTGTTGAACTCTATTTCTAGCCGGACCTGGATGAGAGGAAGTCCACTCGTCCTCGCTCCATGCTGCGCTCCCTTCGTCAGTCCATCATCTCCATCTCCTCACTGCAGGGATCTGAATGTGGGACTCCAACCAAGCTCCATGCAGACAGGTAGCATACACATCCAACCCAGACACTGACATTGATAAACTCACAGTTGATGGCGTTACAAAACATGTTTATGTTTCACTTACAATAAATATGAAATCCACAGTTTTTCCACTGCACTATCACATCAGCCTATGTCTCCCATTTATGTAGGGAACAGCTGTGTTTGATTTATTGTACACAACTTAAATCAGCTTTTTCTCAGTGTTAAATGAAATGTTCATTGAAAAAATGGCTTTCAATCTGTTCTTTCTATATACCTTTAAGCTTCTGTAGTTGAAGAAGCTGATTCTTTACACTAGTTTTCTGTTTTGAACATTAGTATTCAATTGTGGAATGCTGTGAGCACGCGTTGTGGAGGGTGTTCATTATGTAATTATGTTATTTAATTATGTTTGTGATCAATTATGTAAAGAAAATGTAAATACGAAACATTTCTGTTAAAGCAATGTGTTACATTTTTCTTTAGTTTAGTCTAGTTTAGTTTTATAGGCAAAAGGTCAGGTGTATTTCTCATCTCACATTAGGGCTGCTCGATTATGGCAAAAATCCTAATCTCGATTATTTGGGTGAATAATTGATATCACGATTATTAAAAACGATTATCCATTTACTTTGAAAACATCCATTTATTGAAAAATGTATGTATTTTAGTATGTTTTTAACAGTTGATTACCCTGAACCTTAAGTATAATTCAACTGAAAAACCAATAAAAAAATAAAAAAATTTAAATAAAAATAATCGTTTTATTTCGATTATGTTATTTTCATAATCGTTGCAAGCCAAAACCGTAATTGTGATTAAAATATGATTAATTGAGTAGCCCTATCTCACATTGCATGTTTTTTTTAAATCACTCCAAAACTACCTGGATATGAAAAACCAAGAGTTAACCTCTGACTTCCTGCTCACCCCCTTCCTGCCTCCTCACAGGGACTTCCCCCCCGAGTCCCCCACCTCCGGGAACTTCACCCTGCCGCGCTCCAGTGGCAGCATGACTGGAAGTATATCGGAGGGATTGGTGACGGTGGGTGATGCAGAGGTCAAACTGAGGAAGAGTAAGAAGAAGAAGAAGAGGAGCAGCATGATCTTCATCACAGAGGAAAGAGAAAGGATTCATACAATGGATAACAAACGGGTGAGAGGATGATCCCGGGAGGAAAGGATGAGAGAGTAAAGGAAGTAAAGAAGTGAAAAGACAGCAAGAGCCGAGTGTGTGAGGCGGTGCTGAGCTTTGTTTGATCTCTGTCTCCCTCTAGCTGTCCAAGAAACAGGAGTTCCGCAGTGACACCAACCTGTGTGAGCCGAATGAAGGAAGCGTGTCGCTGACTAATGCCAACTCCAGATCCCTGCCCGCCATCACAGGTAATCACAATGTCTCATGGTGCCTCATAGTGAACTGTAGTTAAACCAATGAGCCAAGAACACATAAAGTAAAAATAGAAATGCACGCACTGAGAGGAAGTATTGCTTTTTCCCTGACTGAAGGGAAATCGTGCACAAGGTCATGGCAGGAATACAAACAAATTGGCAAGCTGGGGATTGTTGCAGTAATAGCCTGACCTAACACCAACCCGATGGAAGGTGGCAAATTAGGGAATCAGTCATGTCGGTAGTAATTGTTACAGAACTAGGTGGCAGTGCCATCTAGTTTATATTTCATTGTTTCGGTTACATGACCCTGCGCCTTTTCACAGTGCATCAAACTACAAATCACTGTTTCTCTGGCTTCCTGCCATCTTCGGCCAGCCAAGCTGAGCCAGCATTGACTCTGGTGTTAATACTGTACAACATCTCTGTTTAGCAGCGCTGGCTACAAGCTGTACAGCCTCGGTGAACATACACACAGTGCCACCGTGTTGCCAGAGAACACAGTTAATCAGTATTACAGCTGCAGGAGCACAATTAGTCACTTTAATCGGCCCTGCTGCAGGAGGAGGCAGAGGTTTCTTTGTAAGCTGCTAATCAATGAGACACCGACACTAAATCCTCAGTTGTTGCTCTGTGTAGGTCTGTCCTTGGCGGTGGTGGCTGGAATGGAGGATGTGGACTCTGTCAGAGCAAGGAGGGACAGTAAGAGCATGTCTGTCTGTGGGACCTCTGACAGAACAGCAGACAGGCGCTCAAAGGGCGTCATCAACCTCATCTTCAAGTCCAAGGTGAGTTCAAGTGTTTAATTTCAGCTCCACAAAGAAATATCAGGTTAAAATGTATTAACGGGACTTGACTAGCGATTTAATACTTTTGAGTAAAACACTTATCCATTTTCTTGCCAAGTCTGAAAGGGGAGGGTCTATATCACTCTGATGTGTGTATGTTAAATATATACCCACAGCCAGGGAAAGGTTAGCTTGGAAACGGGTGGAAACAGTTAGTCTGGACCTGCATAATAGTGAAAAGAGAAAAAAACTATACTTTGGTTAAGTATGCTAAAGTAAATGACCATTCCAAACTATTTGAACAGGATATGTATTGTTGACATAATCCATTCATTTTTACCCATAACTGGGAGTAACCCTGTATTTACATTATGCATGTTTGTTTGTTTCAACAGAGCTCCAAATCAGAGAAGATGTGAAGCCCGGTGACTCAGCCAGGCAGGGCCAATCATTTATGAAATGCTTATTTTTGTATTTTATTTTAACTTTACTTATCTTTACGCTTTTGTTAAAGTAAGTTCACATAAATCTGCAAGCAAAACCAAATGATGCTCTCACTCAGTCAGTCAGTCAGTCTCTCAGTCTCAGTATTGCTGTTGCCTTAATATAATTGATTGTGTCTGTCAATAAAGACTATTTTTGTGGTGTGACCTTTCTCCTGGTAATTCAAATGATTTCCAGTGAAGCTAAATACCATCTTGCAGGTTTTCAATCAATTCCGCTTCTTCAAGAACAAGCAAGCACAAACAATCCCGCAGACGTGCTTGATTAAAAAGCTTATTATACGCGTTTAAGCATTGATAGGGCTGACTGAAGGTAATGGGAAAATAATCATTCGAAGAAGCACAAAGGTTACCGTGTCCTCCCAAAGGACTTTAACAAGACACGCTGCATAAAAGCTTTACCGCTGAAACAAAAACAACAAAATCTAATACACTTAAAATGTATGGGGAGCAACAAACCTTGAAGATGGGACAAAACTGTTGGGTACTTTTAATCTAATCTTATTATTTATTCTGCATTGGTTCTAACAAGCATTCACTTTTATTTGAATGTATAAACATCAATCTTTAAGGAGTAGTTTGAATGGTTTGCTTATGGCCTCTTTGCTCTGATTCAATCAAGTTCTTTATCTCTTTGTTGTAATCACAATTGTCTTTCTTTTTTTACCAAATGTACTTGAGTAAGATTTAAAGGCGTGCTGCATTAAAAGTGCTCCAGGAGGCACAATTTCCTGAGTAACAATGTAACTGAGTTTCTGCGCTGGATAAGGAGCTTATTCACCTGTTTTCTTATATGTTGAGATATTCCTTTAATAACCTTAGTATTGTTTCCCAAGATGCATGAAACTGGGTGATTTATTCTTTTTTGGGGTCACCACAAATTACTTAATTTGTGAGTGGGTGAGATAAAAAGCACAGTGTTTGATTTGTAGGAGCCAATTGCTTTCCTAAAGAAAGTGATCGCTGAGTGAAACAGGAAGTACAGGTCTGCAGACACAGTGTCTGTTCGTCCCCCTGGATCAGAGCAGCTCTTGCTGTCCAGAGGAAAAACAAATGGATGGAGTGGTGAGCTTTCCTCCTCGAGCAGAAACAACAATGTGATATGAGAAACATTACAGCCTAAAGGTACAAAGTGGAATATATACAGCATATATATATATTTCATGGCTTGTGTTTTCTCGCCCTCACTCAGGTTGTTAGTGCTGATCATGTGAACAGTCATCCTGCAGGTACATCCATGCTGGTTCTGAATGTATGCAACTAAACCCTTCACAGTCCTGACTGATGATTGAGGAAGTGAGGTGGGCAGGAAATGAACTTAAGTCTGTACCTTCCTTAGTGACATTTAATACAAATATTAAGATAAATTGTTAAAAGGGCAGCCATGCTACTGAATATGATGAATATGAATTATTAGCCTGTGAAGCCAATGAGGGTGATCATGTATAACCTACATTGGTAAAAGGTCATTATGTCAGAAAATATAATTTTAATTAAGCTGTGTAAATGATTCATGGATGTGGAGGAATAGCTCACATTTGCAGAGTGGTGTTTTTTTTAATTTCCTCACGGTCTCTGTCTCCTGTGAGAGAGCAGATAGTCAGAGGGTGATTAAGAACAATGGAAACATTTTTCCTTTCCCTTATTAATACCGCCATTATCTGGTGCCACACTGACCACCAGGTCTCTGCATGCACAGCCAATTTAAAGTGACAGAATAGCCTTTTAAAACTAGTTTAATGTCCTGTACAGTAATACTTCAGTCTGAAGTGTGACCCGTCTGTAAAGCATTGCTGCGTGACCACAGAGTGATTTTAGTCCAAAGATTCATCTCACTTCTACAAAAAAAGGATGGATTGGGTTGGTTAAATGATATGCTGTATATTCTCAAAGCGAATGAAGGTGCTGCATCGCATCACTGGCCAACAGATGAATTCCCATCTAAAATAGTAAGACTGTCCTGGAAAGTGTGTAAATTAAACAAAACACTGATCGATAAAATCTCTGATGCAGAAAGGGAGACATTTATAAAACATTGAATTTTGAAATATAGAAGTACAAGAAGCTCATAAAGCCATCAGATTTATTTGAAAACTTCTTAAAACTGTGACTCATTGTTAAGGGCTTGTGGCTATTTTCATCATATCAAAGTTAATGATCCTTTCAGCTCTGTGGCTTCTTTGGTTTCCAGATTGAAAACCCTTCAAAAGCTCAACACACAATTCCTGCAATTATTATCAAGTGTTAGTTTTCGCCTCTGAAGGCATGTCAGATTCTTGTGATTTAGTTTGAAGCTTTTATTGGAGCTGTCATTTTGTTTGGTGCTATTACTTACATGTCATATTAATTGGAATAACTCATGTGCTCAGATATCATATTGCCTGCTGCATTTTCAAAACTACGGCAACAGCCAGGGTTGTATCTGTTAAAAGCACATCATGTATCCTTGCTCAACCTGTGCCTTTTCAATTACTGTTCACCAATATATCAGTTTAATGACCGTAGTAAAAAAGCATATTTACAGTCTAAATCCTCGGGGCTTCATTTGGACTTTCTTATGAGGAAAATATCAGCAAGCACTGCTGAGTTTTCAGTCGAATAGCATATTTCATTTTTGTGTGATACATTTTGGAAAATGTAAAACAATTATGAATGTTACACCTGTTAAGCAAGCACATGATACTGTTTTCTAAAGTTTAATAAGAAGATGTGAGTTTTTATGTCGGCAGTGTTTTACAAACATAATTCTATCTTGCTTCTACAAAACCCATGTGAATAACCCTAACTTATATAAGGAATTTAACCAACAGAAAGCTAAAGGCATTTCGGTTGTTAAAAAGAACCCACAAGTTAAAGTTTTACAGAAGTTCCAGACTTCTTATGACCAATGTTTGTATAATAACTCTATGCAGACTGAAGGTTTGGTGCGTATAAAAAACAAACCACAGAAAACCTTTCCATCAATACATAATACTCGCTGTTAGTGTTTCCCCCTGAAAGCTAAAATCCTCAAATACTTTAAAAGCGGGTGCTTTGTTTGAAATGTCACTGTCAGGCAATAGGATTGAAGCGTTCCTGTGGTACATGGAAAGGTCTTTAATTTATTTAGGATGTACTCAAATGGTCAGTAAATTATAGATGGAGTCAATTTGGGTTTTTCAATACCTATCTAAACTGAGCATTTCTGCACAGAGCCTGCTGGCGCTCAGCTCTGTGTCAGCCTCAATCTTTTAGAAATTCAATAGTTTTATGAAGGAGATGTCCGGTCCACAAGGCGCATGACGTGTGTGTTTGTGCTCTGCTCAGCTCCTGTGTGTGTGTGTGTGTGTGTGTGTGTGTGTGTGTGTGTGTGTGTGTGTGTGTGTGTGTGTGTGTGTGTGTGTGTGTGCGTGCGTGCGTGCGTGCGTGCGTGCGTGCGTGTGTGTGTGCGTGCGTGTGCGGCAGTGGCAGTGGCAGTGGACTAGTGCGTTGGTGTTCAGATCAGGGGAGCACAGGTTCAAACCCCACTGCAGTCAGCATGTCGTTGTGTCCCTGGGCAAGACACTTTCCCCCAAATTGCTCCTGTGGGGATTGCCCACAGTATTGAGTATGTAAATCGTTTTGGATAAAAGCGTCTAACAAGTAACATGTAATGTGAGTGTGTAGAGGTGTGTGTGGTTAAAACGAAGCAGCCTGCAGTCGCTCTTTAGCTGTTCTAATGTTCTAAAGGTAAACACAGTGAAGGCACAGCTCCACTTCCTACTTGGCGAACCGGTAACTTTCTCGTGCGCATGAGAACGTGGCCGTTTTTCAATGTCGAGTACACATGCTGCAGAGCCACTATTTCAAGCCAGGGACGGATTTCAAGCCAGGGGCGGCTCTCTAGAGCCTTGCCCCCCCAGCTGCCCCCCTAACTTTTGTTTCCCTAAAACTGTACTTGTAGAAACAAACCTACACTATTTCCACAAGCTTCTCAAACGAAACAAGCAGTACATTAATTAAAAGTGAATAATTTTAAATATCATATAGGCCCGTTAAAAACGTAGCTACGACCCTGCATTAAACTGCGGAGCGGCGTTCACACAGACCGCGGCTCACACAGCTGCAGAGAGGGAACAAGCTATCCCAGCACCTGAAGGTAGATCAGTTTCCCCTGGGAGCTGGGAGATCGATCACTTTATTTGCTAAACTATGCGGTACTATTAAATCCACGTAAATTACACATCAGAGCAATGAGGCCAGCTAAATTACACCACCATACATCCTTTACCGTCAAACTGGATCTAAACACAGCTGCCTGTGTGCGTTTGATACTTTCTTATGTTATATTTATTATATGCTACTTAGCTACATTGCCCTAACGTGTAAAGTTATACAAGCATTTGAACCAGTGCTTTTCACAAGTAGACTCTTGCAGGCCAGAGTAGCTGGAGTGATTCAACAACAACAAAAATACATATCTGAGAAGTGATCAGGACAAACAGAAAGAGGAAAAGGAAAAGAGAGATGAAGAGACCAGGAGGGTCAGAGCAGGAGGAAGCCAAGAGGAGATGAAGACATTAGTAAAGAAGAAGAAATGTATGTGAGGAATAAAGATTAAGTGTCAGAAAGAGAGGCAGAAGCGGGGATCAGGAGGCAGATGAGACTCCAGCTGGACCACATGGTATGTTTTTATTCTCCTTGCATATTCCACTACTAAGTATTGACACATATTGATTGAAATGTGTTGCTGCACAGGTCAACTTTTGCTCTCTTAAGAGATGGGTGATGTCATTTGTGTACTTAATTATAACTAAGAACCTTTACTGTACTTACAGTAAACAGAATTATAGGGTATCATGAGTACTTCCTGCTGTTTTATGCTATATTTTAGTTTGTTTGTCTGACCACCTTGTTTCTCTTGTGCATTAACACTTGTGTTAGGGCATGATTTAACAATAAATAGGTTAAACAGTATAAAATACCACGTACCATCCGCCCTCCCATGCCACCCTGGTATGACCTCTTGCCCCCCCTTTGCCACCCCATGTAACATTTTCTAGAAACGCCACTGAGTATCCCTAATTTTAAAGTGTAAAAGTATCTCCACAATTACACTGAACACAAGCAAAGGAAAGGTAAGCTTATAGGCTAGTCCAAATCACCAGTGCAGCTAGTTAACGATGCTAACTTCGCCTACCAGTTAGCACAGGTGAGAATTATGTGGAAAACAATATCGTTAACTAGCTGCACTGGTGATTTGGACTAGCCTATAAGCTTACCTTNTTGAATTATCTATGAAATTGCAATATTGACACACGTCCCTCAGTTTGTTTCAACCCCGTCACGCCATACCATTTACCCTCCTATTAAAATAATGGATCAGTCCATGTGTGATCTGCATTGAGGGAATTGTATCACAGAAGTCTTTTGAAGGAAAGATGGCAAAGAAAGGCAAGTGTCAGTTTCTTCTCTTACCTATATTTCAGTTTTTGTATTGTCAGATTAAGATTGACAAGCTCAACATTTCAACTCTGTTATATGAATTAATAATAGTAAATAATTGTTTATTACAAAATAAACAATAGTTTTGCAAAATATTATAATTTTGTTATGTCCTTAACTTCCATGTGGTGCCATATCTTAGCTAAACAAGGTCTCATGGCTACTTTTTGTCAAAAACTTCAGCCCTGTTACATTTTTTCAAAGAAATTCCTAGTCATTATTTATATTTTGTGCCTGAGCATGGGAAAATGTAAGTAGTCCACTACCAGATGTTATGATCAAACATTTTGGTTTCATTTTTCAAAGACCCAAAAGGCACCCGATTCAGAGAATACTCAGAATTCTGCTTACTGGTACAGTAAAAGTATTTAGTTATAATTAAGTACACAAATGGCATCAC
>NW_011350022.1:41078-42074 GCF_000735185.1 Notothenia coriiceps
TGGACTGAATTCCATTCGTATTTTTAATAGGAAGGGTAAATGGTATGGCGTGACGGGGTTGAAACACACTGAGGGACGTGTGTCAATATGCAATTTCATAGATAATTCCAAAGTATTTTTTTTTCCAGATTTCTTTTTGATCCAGTTAAAGTTAACAAGCAATGATATATTAGGCAGCACATTTTGGGAATAAGTGGCCATTTTGATTTTTAATATTAAATTAATATGTATAATAGCTTTGAGGACAATGCAATCACGTCTGTTGTCTACTACTAAGGCAACAACTTTTTTTTTAAACAATATATAGTATAGTATAAATATATATTATACGTATTATTTTAAATGTAATGCAAAAACCAACCTGTTCCATTTAATTATTGTTTAAATTACAGTTTTGCGTAGTTTCCTTTCATATTAAAAATGATTGAAGTAAGCTGGGGGACTCAAAGGGCAACCGTTTTTGTCAGCACCTTGTTCTCTTGTGCATTAAGAACACTTGTGTTCAGGGCTGAATTTAACAATAAATCAGGTTATATAGCAGTATAACAAACCACGTACTGTTCCGCCCCTCTTCACTGCCACCCTGGCATGACCTCTTGCCCCCCTTTGCCACCCAATATAAAAATGGTTCTAGAAGCGCGACACTGTTTCAAAGCAACTTACGTCATCGAGTGCGCACCAAAGACTACTTCCCAATCTCAGCATACTTGGAAATCTACCGATCCCTGTGTACTCGCCGTTGGAGAAATACGAGGCTGCACATTAGTAAAAGACTCCGGGTCTCAAAATCCCCACAATGCTTTGCGCACGAACCAATTTCCCCAAATCTGTGGCTGAAAATGTAAGGCGGGCCTCTCACTTATGTACGCACACTTGCTCGCCGTTCCACTCTTTGTTCTTGCGAATGCAGGAAGTATTCTTGCCTCCGCTTCTGAACGCAAGATGCTCGGCAGACAGTGCTAACCAAAGCAAGCGTAACCGCGATTGAGAAAACCC
>NW_011350022.1:42104-90329 GCF_000735185.1 Notothenia coriiceps
GAGAAAGTATATCGTGATGAGCAAAACCGTGGGTGTTTCTCAATCGCGAGTACGCTTTCTTGGTAGCACATGTCTGCCGAGCATCTTGCTTCAGAAGCGAGGCAAGAATACTTCCTGGCATTCGGAAAACAAAGAGTGGAACAGGCAAATGTTAAAGAGTTTCGGGAAATGTAAAAGAGTTTCGGCAAATGTTAAAGTGTTTCGAGACTTGTAAATTTGTCTCAGTTCTTGTAGTAGTGTTTCGCTAATGTAATTGTGTTTTATAAAATGTAAATTTGTTTTTATAAAATCTAATTTTGTTTTATAAAATGTTAATTTGTCTCTAGCTTTGTAAAAGTGTTTCGCATCTTGTTAATTTGTTTTTGTTAATATTGAATAGTTTTTTCTTTGTTAAAAGTGTTTTGCGAATGTAAATTAGTTTTATAAAATGTAAATTTGTCTCAAGCTTTGTTAAAGTGTTTCACACTTTGTAATTCTCGTTTGCACTTCTCAGCCACCGTGGTGCAGTAGCAGCAAGCTCATTTACAGCTACTTTCGAAGCAATTACAGACTAGCATCAGAAAATTACTCCAATATTGTTAAGAGTTGCAGTACCATTAATGTTATATCACAATTACTTAGAAAGTGAAAACTGTGGATGGCAGACTCATGTCTCTGTGGCATCATAGAGAGTTGCAGTTGTTATCCTTGTCCACTAGGGAGCAGTAAAACATTGATGTACAGATTAGAGAAGTAGATCAAATGGTTACCCAGACCAGGGTTCTGAATCCTCAGGGAAATGCAGAAAATAAAGCTGTTTTTATGTAAGCTAATGCATCAATTATCTTCTAGGGAAGTAGTCGTTTAGTTTTTCTGTATACCCGTGAGAATAAAGCTGCAGTGAATGTGCGTTGTTATGTGTTTTACTCACAAGGAAGTGTCAGCTATAATTCATCCTCACTGCCAGAGTGAATCCTTCTCACCAAGATGGCAGCCATCCAGATGAAACATGAACGTAACTCACTCTCAGGGAATCATTCTGCGTCACAGCTAAGCAATGGATGGGGAACATTAAGTTCAGGAGAAAATGCTTTTTCTGTTCTCATATTTAAAATCCAATGGTTCAATTTAGCTTTAAGGTTATTGTGTTTACTCCATCCAAAGTTAAACGTATGCACACAGACTTTGCCTTTGGTCAGCAATGTTTTTAACTATGTTCCTTTTTTCCAGCCAAGTTCTTAAAATCTAATCCAATTGTCTTAAATGTTTTTGTGCAAGAGAAGGATAGTTGGGTTTGAGGAACAATTGGAATGTTTGTAACATCAATTACTGTGTCCTTGGAGTCTGGTATAATATTAGAGGAGGGGGGTGGGGGGGAGTAGGCACAACGGCCACATACTGTTGCAGAAACTGTTACAGGAGTAAGCTAAGTAAAGTCACCTTAGCATCTGATTTTCTCTATGTTTATAATTCTACGCACACTGTTTCTTATATTCTTTTATAAATGAATGGCTGGGTTAGATGTTTGAGTTTGTGTTGTGGAATTAGCTCAGTTAAAACCAAGTTTCACACAGTGCAATCTGTCTAAATTGCTCCATAACACAACAGCTGCCATTGATAATTGGCTCTGGGGTTGACAAGAGTAACAGTATCAAACTGACTGACTTTACTTGCTGCTTCTTAGTTCATTCAATTATTATAGTTAGTTTAAATTATTTTTCATGCCAAATTACAAGACACAAGTTATTTACAAAGATATTTATAAATACAAATTGTATTGTCAAAGAAAAGAAGCACAAACTAAATAAAAAATATATGTTGGCATAAAATCCTTTGAAAAAGCATAAATATTCAGACTGTCTGTGTAGTTGTTTTTTCTCTTCATCCAGCCTTTGTCCAAATAACTGTCTATTTTATATTTCATGTTCCATATTATGTTACTCATAGTGCCCCCTCCATAATTACAAAATGTATACCTATTCTTAGCTTACAATTTCACCTTTATGTTTTTTTTCAGAATTAAAAAGAAATATGTACAAAATTACCATTCCACGTCGCCTTTTTATATTGAAGCTCCCCATCCAGCCTGTAGAGTGCAGTGTTGACATGTGCCAGCAGTGAGCTCCTACTCGCATAGAGGAAGGCTGTTCAATAGAGGAGACAGCTCCATAAATCAAATCTAATGGCATGCTGGTTATCAGCCAGCCTTCTTTTCCCACCCTCTGCTCTTCCACTGTCAGCTCACGTTCCTCTGACTGCCTCCTTGTAATTGTCTTGTTCTTACTTTGCCAACACATCATCCCCCTCGTTACTACCCCCCCTCCTCTCCCCGCTTAAACTCTGGCAAGTGTCCTGATCTCTCTGACAGGTTCCACAAACAGCTGATGGGGGAGCAGAAAGTGGAACATAGCTGCTGTGAGTTTTAATGGGGCTCCTTGGTAATCCATAATCTGACAGGTCATCAAAGCAGGCCATGCTGTTCATGTTCCCTCGTTCTGGGATCGCCTACCAGGATACATGTGAGTGTGAAGTACCACATGTAATCTGTGCCTTCAGGCTTGGGAGTTTGAGCAATGTATATGTTTAATATAGGCTCCCAATTTACATTTGGTTTAGTTGACAAGACCGCACATCTCTCTGTCTGCCTTCTCACTGATAACTCAATGAATTCATATTAATTTTTTTCATTTTGTGGAGGTACAGAAAGGCTTTTGTAACTGTGTCAGGTCGGTATAGTTTCTTAGCTCACTGCGAAATTGAAATTGCACACCAGAAAAAGAACTCGAAGAGATTAATGCAAACCCCCAACATTAATACAGTGCAGCATGTTGACATGGAGCATACGTGACCCAGCCAATACCCCACATGATGTGTATGAATTGAGATGTTCGGTCAAAATGCAACACTACCAACTTTTGGATCTGATTTGGTCTTCGTAGGACTGTGAATCTGTTTATTGTACCAGTCGCCCTACTTTAGCTTTCAAGCCAGGATAGTTATCTATGTTTGGAGGGAAAATAAACTATTAATAACCTGATGAAAGAGCAGGATTTCTGCCTTTCGGTCTAGTTCAATAATTGTGTGTATCCAATTCCACCTGCTATGAAGTATTAAGCAGCAAATTGTGATCAGCATGATTCAGCATTTTTAATCAGCAGTAACAGCACTACAGCCCATTCATTTGTGTGTAATCAGGTTGTAGCACACAGCATGCTGTGCAGTTGAGCATTCAAGGCAAATTAATTAAACCCTGTTCTTTGTGTCTGAAACTATGAGAAATAGTTGAGCATTTTAAGGTGAAAACCTCATTCATGCTCTTGTCAACAGTTCGATAAATAGAACAATCCCACTCGCTTGTCTGCACCAAGTTCTGCTGAAGAATTAAATCCATCGCTGAAGTGCAAAAAAAGCAGTTTCTCTAATGGCCACTTGAGGCTGGTTCCAAAAGCAAGTCAATCACCACAGACTCATTACCCTTATTTTAAATTCCCAGAAATAAACATATTTAAAGCCTGGCACAAAAATAGATGTTGGTCTCTAAAGTACAGAAAACGGTACAGAGTTGAATTTATACATAAATACAATTTTAAAATTGTATTAGGTTTAAAGGGGACCTATCATGCAAAATGCACTTTTGTACGTCTTTTATACATGAATATGTGTCCCCGGTGTGTCAGGGAACTCACCAAGTGTCAGAAAACACAACCCTCTCTCTTTTCCTCCATAACCAAATCTCTAAAAACGGGGCTGCAACGGATCTGATACAGACTGATCTAGATTTGAAATATCTCTTGACGTCAGAAACAAGGAGCTCCGCCTATATGGGCAACTCTCCACCTATCAGGGGAATGAGAGGTCGCCGTGGCATGGTAACAGCATGGTAACATGACGCCCCTCCTTTGCAGGGGGGCGTGGTCAGCTGCAGCTCATTTGCCACAGAATCAGCTCCTGCAAAAACAGGGCTGGAATACAGCAAATAGAGCGAAATGAGGCATGGCTAAAATGCATGATCTGTTTAGTATTTAGAACACAATACTTCTGAATTACTGCGTCTAACATGGGACATACAGTACTATTTAAAGTATATAAGTATCAAAGGGCCAGTAAGCTAAAATACTGCAACATTAAGTGGTTAATGGGGGGGTTTGGAGGGTGTTTTAACAATTATGGGGAAGAAAATAAGGGTAAAATTGTGAGGGAATCTACATTTTTGTTTGTTTTGTGTAACGTAAACTGCAAATGTTAGCATGTCATTAGCTAGCTTGCTAGCTTAACCCCAAGGCAATTATAAAATTAGTTTATAGAATGCCAGCATTTGCAGCTAGCATGCCATAAACTCATTTTATAATTGCGTTGGGTGGTGGAAGAAGCCAGATTGAATTGCAAACCTAACTTCTACAACTGGTTAATTGAGTAAAAGTAAAAGTACTCAAATCTTGTACTTGAGTAAAAGTAGAAGTACTAAAAAAAGTAGTAAAAGTTACTGTATGCAGCTAAATACATTATATAATGTGTCCTCCGAAGCTTCCTTGTAGTCAAAATGGCAGCAAGACGACAAAAAATAGGGATTTAATCAACTAGTAGCCTGCCTAAATTTAGTAAATCATAACAAACCACGTATGGAGTTATACAAGACTATCTGGTGAAAACAGACCAAATCTTTCTATGGATGTCAGTTTTTGAGCAATGATAAAAACCAAAATGGGGCTTGGACCAATTAGGTAATGCTTGTTTTTGCCGTGTTGTAGATCAATTTAAGCCCCTAGTCAATTGAGAGGAGTGAGGAGTCAGCACTCAATAGCCGCGTTTACACCGCAGTACTTTTCCCACTTTAGTTCCGATATAGTTCCGAAATGTCGCGTTCACACCAAAAAGAGCCGGAACAAAAATTAGTTAATGAGAACCTTTTTACCCCCTTTTCCGTCCCTGCTAGAGAGCAGGGACTTTCGTGGCAGAAAAAGGTTCCTATGTCTGATTGGCTGGGCGGATTGCAAACCACGCCCCGTAAAACTCCCAAAACGTTTTGTGAAGCCGCCATTTTATTATCCTCGAATTAGCATTATTAGCATTAGCCCAGCGCACAAACGCAGAGAGACTAATTTATGGCAACACAAAAGAAAACATGGGAGCGGTGGAGATGAGGATGTGTCGGCGTTCTGGCGATTTATCCTGAAGGCTTCAGTAGAAGCTGCTGGGAGTCCCAGCAGCTTCTACTGAAGCCAGTCCCCAACTACGGGGACTTCCGGCCGGGGACTTCGGGTGCTGCCACCCGAAGTCCCCGGCCGGAAGTCCCCGTAGTTGGGGACTGGCTTCAGTAGAAGCTGCTGGGACTCCCAGCAGCTTCTACTGAAGCCTTCAGGATAAATNGCGTGAGATGGGTCGGAGAATCGGAGCAGCGGGAGCGGTACTGCAGTCTCTTTACCGCACCGTTGTGACGAAAAGGGAGCTGAGCCAGAAGGCAAAGCTCTCTGTCTACCGCGCCATTTTCGTTCCTACCCTCACCTATGGTCATGAAGGATGGGTCATGACCGAAAGAACGAGATCGCGGGTACAAGCGGCCGAGATGGGTTTTCTCCGCAGGGTGGCTGGTGTCTCCCTTAGGGATAAGGTGAGAAGTTCGGTCATCAGGGAGGGACTCGGAGTTGAGCCGCTCCTCCTTCGCGTCGAAAGGAGCCAGTTGAGGTGGTTCGGGCACCTAGTTAGGATGCCACCTGGGCGCCTCCCTAGGGAGGTGTTCCAGGCACGTCCAGCTGGGAAGAGACCAAGGGGTAGACCTAGAACCAGATGGAGGGATTATATCTCTTCGCTGGCCTGGGAGCGCCTTGGGATCCCCCAGTCAGAGCTGGTTGATGTGGCCAGGGAAAAGAAAGTTTGGGGCTCTCTGCTGGAACTGCTACCTCCGCGACCCGACCACGGATAAGCGGGAGAAGATGGATGGATTATGGATTCAGGACTGAGAGAGAGATTGCTCAGGGAGGACAACCTGACATTGGACAACTGCCTACAGTTGTGCAGGGCTACAGAACTGTCACGTGAAAATAGTAGAACCCTTGCAAGAAATACAGTGGAGGAGGTGCACATGATGAAACAGACAGCATGGCAGGATAAGAACACAAACACAGTTTCATGCAAATTCTGTGGGATTACACATGAGAGGGACAAGAACAAGTGTCCAGCCTTTGGAAAGCGCTGCAAAAAATGTGGTAAAGAAAATCAATTTGCTGCCAAATGTAAAACCACACAGGATAAAGACAAGAGAGGAAGACAAGTACACCAAGTGACTGAACAGGACAGTGAGGACATCTTGAGTGTCACCACTGCAGAGATACTGACAGTGACTGGTAAAGAGGCCGGGGAGGACAAAGCCAAGAACAGCCAGCTTTTCGCAGGGATGCTAATCGGCAAGGAGCTGGTGAAGTTTCAGATAGACTGTGGAGCTAGCTGTAATGTCATCCCTGTGAATCTATTGAGCCCTGAAACTCAGCTGGAGAGCACTAAGACAGTGCTGGTAATGTACAACAAGACCAGGCTGCATCCACTCGGGCTAGGCAAATGCAAGGTGAAGGTGAGAAACCCAAGGAACCAAAAACAGTACCGCCTGGAGTTTGAGGTGGTGAATGAGGACTGTAGACTACCACTGTTGGGAAAGAAGGCAAGCGAAGCCATGAAACTCATCAAAGTACAGTATGAGAAAATACTAGCTATTGACAGTATTGTCACTGAAGTGAAATCAGCCCACGGTGGTCTACACATGCAACAAATACAGAAGGAGTACAGTGATGTGTTCACAGGTGATGGCTGCATGGAAGGAGAGTACAAGATCGAGATCGACGAGAGGGTGGAGCCAGTGAAACTCCCCAAACGACGAGTCCCGGTTGCCATGATGACTCCTCTCAAGTGAGAGCTGCAGGATCTAACAAAGGAGAGAGATCATCACACCTGTGGAGAAAAGCACAGACTGGATAAGTAGTCTTGTCACAGTGCAGAAACCGAATGGCAAGCCAAGAATATGTATTGATCCAAGACCACTGAACAAGGCTCTAAAGCGGAGCCATTTCCCACTTCCTACCATTGATGACATCCTTCCAGACCTGTCGAGAGGGAAGGTGTTCACAGTCTGTGATGTCAAACATGGCTTTTGGCATGTGAAATTGGAGGAGGAGTCAAGCTATCTAACAACATTTGCTACACCGTTTGGCAGATTTAGGTGGCTCAAGATGCCTATGGGAATCAGCCCAGCACCTGAGATTTTCCAGCGGATGCTGACTCAAGCACTGGAGGGTCTGCCAGGCATCTACATCATAGCTGATGACGTATTGATCACAGGAGAAGGTGACACACAAGAAATGGCCTTCAAAGACCACGATGATAAATTGAGACAGTTTCTAAGCAGATGCAGAGAAAAGAATATCAAGCTGAATGCAGAGAAATTCAGGTTGAGGCAGCAGGAGGTGCCATATATTGGACACCTGCTGACAGCAGATGGACTGAAAATTGACCCCGAGAAGATCAGGGCAGTGAGAGACATGCCAAGACCAACTGACGTGAAGGGTGTACAGAGACTGATGGGCATGGTAAATTATCTCTCTAAATTCTACAAACACCTGTCAGATGACTGTGAGATTGTGAGACAGCTCACACACAAGGAAAATATGTGGGAATGGACAGAAATGCACAAAGAAGCATTCAGCAGGCTCAAGGACAATATAGCCAAAACACCAGTACTGAAGTACTATGACCCACAAGAGGAACTGACATTGCAGTGTGATGCTTCAGAAACGGGGCTGGGAGCAGCACTGACTCAAAAAGGGAAACCTGTAGCATTCGGGAGCAGAGCACTGAAACCAACCGAAAGGGGCTATGCCCAAATAGAAAAAGAATGTTTAGCTATTGTCTATGGCATGGAAAAGTTCCATCAATACACGTATGGCCGGAAAGTGACAGTACAGAGTGACCATAAGCCGTTGGAGAACATTGTCAAGATGCCACTGTTAAGTGCACCAAAGAGACTCCAACGTATGTTGCTCAGACTTCAGAGATATGATTTTGATGTGATTTATGTCCCAGGTCGTGACATGTTACTTGCAGATACATTGAGTAGAGCATACTTACCAGAGAGCTCATCTGCAGGAACAGTGGAAGTTGAGATTGAGACAGTCAATATGGTGGCCTACTTGCCTATCTCTGAAGAGAGACTGAGCACAATCCGCTCTGCTACACAAGGAGACAAAACGCTACAGACACTTAGCAACACCATTCAGAAGGGATGGCCTAAACATAAGAAAGACACACCGATAGATATTATGCACTACTACTCATTCCAGGACGAACTGAGTATACAGGACGACATCATCTTCAGAGGGGAGAGAGCTGTCATCCCATATTCACTACAAAGGGACATCACCCGCCGGATCCACTCCTCTCACCTGGGTGTGGAGGCATGCCTCAGGCGTGCGAGAGAATGTGTCTACTGGCCGGGAATGAATGAACAGATAAAAACGTTCATAGTGAAATGAAACAGGCAAGGGCCGACAAATCTTTTCACCAATCTGATTTCACTGCTGCAAGGATAATTGCTTTCAAAGAGGGTGATTTCTTTTACTGTCACTGTTGTAAATTCCCCTTGTTTTCTTTGGTCTGCGTTGTATCGTCTGTGTTTTTTGGTCAGGCACATTTGGGGACAGCTAAGTAGCGCAGCTACGGGTCCTCGAGCTGTTTACCCATGTGCGTTTGATGAAAGGACTTTATTGCGGTCGCATCGTCACCTACATAACTACCGTCAAAGAGAGAATGCGTTCGTGAAGAATAAAACATTCAATCATTCTACATTCATTCATCAATCTCCATTCAACCATTCATTCATCATTTAATACTGCTACAGCTGTTGTAAGAAGCATTCAAGCTGAAATAAAGTCCAAAGACTGTATTTCCTGTCTCCGCGTCTACTCTCTGACCGGAGTGCTATTTTTGGATGAAGCGGCTCCAGCACAAACATCACACAACATAAGATTCCCCAATAGTCACACACAGACACACACACGGTTCAATTACCCACATTCGAACACAGGACATATACTTTCTCTCCAAAGAGTCTGGATTATTTCGCAGTTTCTCTCTCTTCCGTCACCTGGTTTTTGAATGTTTTTTTCACCACCTCACTTTTTGACAAACGTTTCCTTTCTCCCGCCCTTGCTCTTTGTGATATTTCCCACATTTTAAAACGTATGACTTACTTTAACACATGCTTCTGTACCCCCTTCACAACTTTAGTGGCCAGTGAGGAATAGTATCTGCTGCAGCTAGACCTTTTTCAGAGCAGGCAAAAGCACAGGTGTAACTAATTATATGAATTAGTGTTTAGGTCATTACAGTTATTAATTACAATGTACTTTTTTTCTGCAATGAGTTGCTTGCTGCGACAACACTTTCAATTATTTCAACAACAATGGTACGTGTAATATCTTATGCGAAAGTGATTTCTAAAACATTTTGGTGTTCTCTTAATTTCCAGCAACCTGTTTCTTTTATAGTCTGTTTTAAACTTTTTCAGCACATAGGAATATTGGTTTTGGGTGGAATATCTAATATAGTGGTGTAATTGTAAAAATGTCCTTGAGCCAAGAAAAGCAATCAACACAACCCAATACAAAGTCAATAAGTTAATGTAGCTAGAAACAGTTTATGAACACAGCATTATCTCTAACATTTTTCTTATGTCAGGTTGTAAACAACTCTTTTGCCAGTCTAATACACAATATTTTCTGTACTTTCTTTTATATCTTTTAAAGTGTGAGAGAAGGGTAACATATAAATCCATGTGTTAGCTTGTATCATCTGGTCCTTCTCCTAAGCATTAGTGTAAAACATCCCCCGCTCTGATATCAGCAGATCTTCTCAGTAAAACCTTTCAGATAAATTCACCTCTGGCGAGAAACTTGAAGAAACAGGCGAAGTCTTTGGGGAAGTCCCCTGCTGATCCTGACATTTAAGTTCCCCCCCCACCCAAGTCATTCCAGTTTTACTCAAGCTATAACCGACCATCTGCTTTACTTTCAAAGCCTTAATGTAAATGTTCACACAGTGGTTTCTCTTCAATAATACGTTTGTTCCAAAGATTTTAGTTTGTAGTTGTTCTCATAGAGTCCGAGGGAGTTCCATTCCCTCAAGGTATTGTAACTTTTATGTAAGTTCTCACAAATACCTCCACATGATTATAAATAAAGTTGATGATATAAAAAGTACAAAATGTTTATTTATACCAAGCAAATTAAATTTGTTTTGTTCTACTCTTTATATAAATCGCAGTCTCTGTAATAGTGGAATTGCATCGCACAGATATAAAGCGACTGGTAACCCAATGTTTTGATGCAGTCATTGGATCAATTCCATCTGACACTCAGATCCACATCCAAATGTTTCTGTGTTGCCTTTTTAGCTCCTTTTAAAGCAAAATGTACGGTCCTAGTAGCTTGTAGTGGTAGTCCTAGTTGTTAATGAAATATAATAATTGTTGTCAGACTGAGTTCCAGCAAGGCTTTCCTACATTTTGTGCACTGCAGTGTATTTCTTTGCAGCATCTGAAACTATGACTCAGCCTTAGCTTTTTTCTTGTCATGAGATTGAATACGGCTTTTAAACAGTCTATGTTCTTATTTTGACCAGCGCTTTCTTTTTTTTCTTCTGCAGGTTGTCAGAAACAATATCAGTCTAGAGGATGAGAAATGGCTTCTCACGATCTAAGAGAACAGGGAATGGTGACTGAACCTGTGAGACACTTCACATGAAAGCAGCCACTCACGCTCACTTATGGGAAAGTGCAACATAGATCCATCTGTCTAAGTAAAAAACAGCATGTGTGACAGCTCAGTCAGCCTTTCATTACCAATAATACAAACATAGGGCTATCGCTACTGCATACATTTCCTACAAGTGCTTGTATGTTCTCTCACTGGTTGACATTGAGTCGGAGCATGCTGATCTGGAAACTCCAGAGTAATTAATGAACCCACCGTGCATCACAGTGACGTGAGAGGGAGGAGGTGAAGAAAGACGGATTAGAAGAAGGAGGGGTGCCATGAGAAAGCTGTGTTTAATTAGACTCATACAGAGGACTAGCAGTCCTGGGGGATCGACTGTCCTCCATAAACTCTGACACAAATGACTATTATGCTGAGAGAATAACAAGCAAATGGACAGAAAGAGCAGCTTTAGACAGCGATAAATATCAGTGATGGGCATAACTTACTGTACTTTTCACTCACAACTTACATTTAAAATGACTTTTCCAAAATGTCTGGTTCTATTCACATATCAAAATTTACATGGCCAGCATTACAAATAGTTTTAATATGTTTTTAAGCTAAACTAACAACAGTGAGAGTGAAAGAATAAAGACAAAGGAAAACCACCGGTGAGTCCATTGAGAGGAAAGAGATATATTTTGCCACGCACACAGTTCCAGGTGGGTAATTGTGAGTTAAGGTCTGTATCGCTCTCATACGGGCCGGGCAGAGCTCAGCATCCATCTGGCAGCCAAGCACACACAGATGGAGCAGGGTGTCTCCGAGGCTCAGGGACTGTCACTTCTGGATCTGAATGGAGCTTTTAAAAAATGTAAGTCTGATCTGAAACTATGTCCCTGTCCTTTTCTATTCTCCATTTCTTGCCAGGTTGCAATTACCCTCAGCCTTGTGTCTCACTCTCCCAAAGGCAATATCGTTCTCATCTGCAGATATGCAGGTCAGATGTCTGTCTGTGCCCAGGATCACAAATCTTTTATCAAGCCTTTTCTGTTTCTCTCTCTGAGTTTAAGGTTATTTGTGGAGCATTTTGTTTATAACTAAACAGAAGAGACGAACAGCCTAAAACCACATTTCCTAAAAGCCGCAGTTGCACTTGAGGATTTTGTTCCCTGGTCTCGTACACACACATGTTCCCTTCTTCCTCTCCATTAATCTTAGTTAGTCATTCTAATATGTTTTGCTTTTCTCTGGTATGTTTGGGGCTGATGCCTGAGTCTGCATCTCTTATTCCCATTTGGACATAATTCTTGTTCATACCTCGACATCCCCCTTGCAACAATCTTTAAACAATGGAAGATTAGGGAAAGGGTGTAGTAAGAAGGAAAGGAAGAAAAGCAAAAAAGGAAGTGTTGAAGTAGCAAAGATGATGAAAGAAGGAAAAATGTATAGGGAGAAAATCATGCAGGAAAAGAGAATACCAGAGAAGCAAAAGAGGAGGGCACTATGGAAGCAGCAAAGCAAGTAATAGGGAAATGACATAAGGGAGAATGGATACAAAATTGAACAAAAACACAGTTTGAGGGGGAAATAATTAGAGTGGGGTAAAAAAGTACAACTCTTTCACTCTCAGTCTGTCTGTCTTTCCAGCTCAGACAGACTTGATGAGAACTGCAGCAACAGATTGGCATCCCAGTCCTTCACCAGGGGAGACAGTGGCCACTCGGCGTGACTGATAACACAAACGTGCTGTTACGAACGAACACACACACACACACACACACACACACACACACACACACACACACACACACACACACACACACACACACACACACACACACACACACACACACACACACACACACACACACACACACACACACACACACACACACACACACACACACACACACACACACGCGCACACACACACAGACAGGGAATACACAATACATTTGTGAGCACTTGCCCTTTGAAAGTAAGAGGAGTATAGGAGAGAGAGAGTGCAGCAGAGAGTGGAGAGCAGCAGGAAGTGGATGACAACGGGAGGTGACCGAGGGCTGTAACCTTGGTAACCAGGCCTCTGGTGACAACTGCCTAATCAGTGAGCGGACAGTCGGATATCCAGGGTGATTCCCAGAAGACGTATGCTCATTTCCCCGTGGATCACAAAAACAACAATTTTACATTAATGACCAAGATGCGACTTTTCACACAATCCCGTTAAGTCCTGTCAAAGTCTTCTATGCTGTGTGCACACACTGTTTAACAGAAGCTTCGGCCAACAGGCTGCTCTCTGGCAACTAATATATGGAGTATGCTGGACTGAAATCAAGAGAATGGCAGGAAAACCTGTGCACATGTTTAGGTTTAATATTTAATACTGGTAAAGTTTCATTTTATTTACAAAGCACACCAGAGAAGCTTTAACCATGGGAACTTGAACATCTACAACTAACGCATTGCCAAAAATGTTTCTATAAAGGGCATATTGCAAGTTGTTAACAGTGAGAAGGGTCCTCTTATGAATTATAAGTAGTCATTCAGTGACCCATGGAAATGTTATGTACATGAATCCCCCAATGCATTGGGGTAGATAAATTGCACTCCCTGTTTGCCTGTGTCCAGACCTTTGAGTCAACGGCTGAATAGAGGGCTGTTATTGGTGGAAACCAGGAAGTATGTTTGAGAACTGACAGTGTTTACAAATTAAAAGAAGAGTTAAATACAATTTGCTGAAATTCATGAATGCAAACACAAAATGAGCAAGGCTTCCCCTTGAGGGATTTGCATTTGGTAAATTGAGTTCCTAATTACAACTCCAGGCTTGAAGGTGCGGTTTTCATCGACAGAGGGCAGATCAGAGGTCAGGGCCTGGAGTGACAGATGATCTGCCAAATAAGCATCAACGAGATCCGGTAAATAGGGTCAACACGGCAAGCCTTCTTTGCATGCACACAGCATCCAAGCATGCCGACTGAAATCAATTAAATGAAGATTGATTTTGTTTGCATTGTCTGAACTTTATCTCATTCTAAAATTACAAAAAGAAACCACTGCTACTCTTTTTCCACCGACATACAATATCCTCTCCTTTCAGAATCCCTCCATCTTCCTCTTTCTCCATTTCCTCTTCTCTGCAGCCATTGTGTCTCTGCTATGAACAGATGGTCATTAGGGCGAGGACATATCTGGTAGCAAACCATGTACAGACACACTAGGCCCACAACTCGTGTGGCACCGCACATTGCATCCGCTCAGCTTACATACAGTATGACCATTATCAATTAGGAGGTCGATTTACTGTCAAGCTCCCTCATCATTCTGTGGTGCTGCCTGCCCTGCAGCTACCTGTGAATGTCATGCTTGTTAGTCTCACTTCTATTGTATCAAGCGTGTGGCAGCATGACATGAATCCTGCCTCCCAAACTTTAATTGAAGCAACAGAGGATACATCTGATCAATCTGAAGAAGAGCTGCTGCCTTCATTGCTCCTGTCTGGTAGAAATCAGATGCCTGCCTGCCGTGTTACAGCGCAGGCAGGTTGAGCCCTGAGATCTGTTCCAATTTGTATGGTCTTAGTCCAAGATATATTCCCAATACATCTCTGCACCACTTTAATTTTTAACAGCACATTTTTTCACTTGGGAACTATACTTAACTTTTAACAAGATGGAAATGTAATTATCTCATCATCCTATCTACCCCCTTAAATTGATAAATTCTTGCTGTATTGCAAACTGTGTATTAACTGCTTAACTTACTTGTTGCAGATGTTAATCAAAAGGCGATTAGCTGTTCTACTTTATAATATATTGATGAAAAAAAGTATAATAGTGGACCTTTAAATAACATTTAAATGTAAACCCTGAGCTTTGAACACTTTAACAGCTCATATGAAATCACCACATCTTTGAAAAACAACAAAAATAAAAATGTAATTGAACCCCAAAATAAAAACACCAAGAACAATCTGCACAAACATCTTCTATTGTTGTTGAATTTATTCAATTCAAAGTTGTTGAAATCACAAATAGAACAGATACCAGTATAGTTTAGTAACCAACATGTTATACCGTTATTAATATATACTGTATACGTTTACACAGTGAGGCATACACATAATACATTTAATTAACATTTTATTTCAAAATCAAGTCTAAATACAAAAAAATAAAAAATATGAAAAGGAAATGGAGGAGAGAGTTTGGGGTGAAGTGAGTAAGTAGGAAGTAGGTAAAGTAAATACAGGATGGAGTAATGTGGGAGAGGGTGAGGTAGCAGGAAGTAGGTACAGTTAATGGGGGACTTAATAGTGATTTTTTTTTACATCTATTATACAGATTGTGGGAAAACCTGAGCTCCAGGAGAAAACCAGTGTGGGTTAGGGTTAAAACCAGTGTGGTGTCCAGCCTCCTCCTTCTCCTCTACTTTCTCCCCCTTTGCTTTCTTACTCATCTCCTTCTCTTGCATCTTGATTATCATTTTCTGCAAAACGACGTCCCTTTCCTCAGTCGCCCTCCTGCGAGCGAAGAATCCTCTGCTCTTATTCTTCATGTGAAGACAGAGGTCCTCCAGAAGTGTCTTTTCGTCGTCCATCTTCTTCTCTTTAGCCTCCCAGCTCAGTCGCGTCTGAGCGAGGTCGTCCTTCTCGTCCTTCGCCTGTTTCAGTTGAGTCTCCATCAGATGAACCGCGGTCTCCCAGCTCTGGTGTTTCTGGGTCAGGTCTTTGGAGCACTTCTCCTTCTGCTCCTTCATCTCCTCCTCAAGCTGTTGGATTTGTGTCTCCCAGATCAGGTTGTTCTCATCCTCTGCCTTGTGTAATTGAGCCTGAATCTCTATGAATTCAGTCGCCTGGCTCTGAAGTCTCTGAGCCAGGTATTCCTTCTCCTGAGTGACCTCTTTATTTCCGTCTCCTTTAAACCTTTGGGAATTAGGGGGGTAATACATTTGGTTTAAGAGTTATTAACTAGAACTAAAATAACACCCTTTGTATGATTCAAAATTAGTGGGTATTGTTTATATTTAATAATTACAGGGTATAGACTGAGGACAACAACACTTATAGGTCCTTTAGTAATAGAACGGTGCAGGGATGGACGTCTGTTTGTTAGCCTACTTTGGATGTTAGCATGTTAGCATTCGCAATGGGTTCCTCTCGACTTAAAGCCTGTCTAAATGAGACGACTAAACTTGGTTTAGCTTAGCCTCAACTTTATAAAATGGGCGTGTAAGGTGAAGATTATCCTGCTTGACAAAACGTTTAAGTTTCTGTTAATATTATTTATTTTGATGACGCCCTTAGTTGGTGTACTACCGGTAGCAGCTCGCACTGTTATTCTTTTCTGTTATGGACAAGTGGTACGTTCTAATGTGACGTCACTAGCGTTGACTAGGTACGTTTATCCTAATGTGACGTCACTACGTTGGACTGTTGTCAGTCTGTGAATAAACTACCGGAGACATGCTGAAGAGAATTACCGAGTCTGATTTAACGTTTTGAGTTCATACGCGGTATCAGTGCACCCAAGGCTTTAACAGTATCATTCAACATTTTTTTGCCACAGATCTGAATTTTTCTTGCAATAGTGCAAACAGGGGCCAATTTGAAAATCTCATTGGACCTTTAAGTCGAGGGGAACCATTGCGATGCTAACATGGCTAATCATCCAAGCTAGGCTAACAAACAGGACGTCATCCCAGTGCACCGTTCATTAACTAAAGGACCTTATAAATGGTTTGTTGTTCCTCAGGTCGTATTACCCTTGTAATTATTAAATAATAAAACAATACCACTAATTTGAATCCATTACAAAGGTGTATTTTTAGTTCCTAGTTATTTACCTTTTTCTTGACATACAAATGTATTACCCCCTAATTCCAAAGGTTTTAAAGGAGGGGAGCCGGAAAAAAAAAGAGGGTCACTCAGGGAGAAGGGAATACCTGGCTCAGAGAACTTCAGAAGGCCAGGCGACTGAATTCAAAGGAGATTCAGGCTCAATTATCACCAAGGGCAGAGGATGGAGAAACAAGCCTTGATTTCTGTGTGAGACACAAATCCAACAGCTTGAGGAGGAGATTGTGAAGGGGCAGAAGAGAAAGTTGCTCCAAAGGACCTGGACCCAGAAACCCCCAGAGCTGGGGAGACCCGCGGTTCATCTGATGGAGGGACTCCAACTGGAACAGCCGAAGGACGAGAAAGGACGATCCATCGTCAGACGCGACTGAGCTGGGAGGCTAAAGGAGAAGAAGATGGACGACGAAAAAGACACTTCTGGAGGCTCTGTCCCTTCACATGAAGAATAAGAGGGCAGAAGAGATATACTTCCGCTCGCAGGAGGGCGACTGAAGGAAAGGGATCGTCGTTTTGCAGAAAATGCTAATCAGATGCAAGAGAGGAGATGAGTAAGAAAGCAAAGGGGGAGAAAGTAGAGGAGAAAGGAATGGAGGCTGGGACACCACACTGGTTTTTAACCCTAAACCCACACTGGTTTTCCTCTGTGAGCTCAGGTTTTTCCCACAATCTGTATAATAGATGTAAAAAAACACTATTATACCCCCATTAACTGTACCTACGTTCCTGCTACCTCACCCTATCCACATTACTCCATCTGTATTACTTACCTACTTCCTACTTACTCCACTTCCAAACTCCTCCTCACTCCTTTCCTTTTCATTTTTTTATTTTTTTGTATTAGACTTGATTTTGAAATAATGTTAATTAAATGTATTTATGTGTATGCCTCATGTGTAAACGTATACAGTATATATTAATAACGGTATAACATGTTTGGGTTACTAAACTATACTGGTATCTTGTTTCTATTTGTGGATTTCAACAACTTTTGAATTGAAATAAATCAACAACAATAGAAGATTTTGTGCAGATGTTCTTGGTGTTTTTTATTTGGGGTTCAATACATTTTTTTTGTTGTTTTTCAAAGATGTGGTGATTTCATATGAGCAGCTGTTTAACAGTGTCAAGCTCAGGGTTACATTTAAACGTTATTTAAGGTCCACTATTATACTTTTTCATCAATATATTTTAAAGTAGAAAACAGCTAATCGCCTTTGATTACATCGCAACAAGTAAGTGTAGCAGTTAATACACAGTTTGCAATACAGCAAGAATTTAATCATTTAAGGGGGTAGATAGGATGATGAGATAATTACATTTCCATCTTGTTTCANTGTTCAGTCACTTGGTGTACTTGTCTTCCTCTCTTGTCTTTATCCTGTGTGGTTTTACATTTGACAGCAAAATGATTTTCTTTACCACATTTTTTGCAGCGCTTTCCAAAGGCTGGACACTTGTTCTTGTCCCTCTCATGTGTAATCCCACAGAATTTGCATGAACCTGTGTTTGTGTTCTTATCCTGACATGCTGTCTGTTTCATCATGTGCACCTCCTCCACTGTATGTCTTGCAAGGGTTCTACTATTTTCACGTGACAGTTCTGTAGCCCTGCACAACTGTACTGTAGGCAGTTTTCCAATGTCAGGTTGTCCTCCCTGAGCAATCTCTCTCTCAGTCCTGAATCCATAATGCCACATACTATTCTATCACGAATGAGTGAGTCTCTTATTTGTCCAAAGTTGCATGTGCTGGCTAACATTCTTAGATCAGTGACAACTGTATGTATCAATGTTTTCATCCTGTCCTTGATTTCTCACGAAAAACCGATATCTCGCCACTGTTTCATTTACCTTGGGGTTGCAATGTCCATCGAATTTTTCAATGATGCTCTTCACTGTCCTCCTGGCTGTAGTCACATCACTCATCAGAGTTTCACAAAGTTCTCTACCAGTCTCTCCAATCAGGTAGTAGAACAATTTCACCTTCATTGTTTCTTCTGCCTCTGGCAAAGAAAGCTCCAAGTAAAGTGTAAACTCCTCTTTCCATGATTTCCATGACTTTGCAAGATTGCCAGAGTCCAAACACAATGTTGATGGGGGTTTCAAACCTTCCATGGCCGACCGACGAGCGTCTTCCCCAGCCCACTGCTTGTTATTAGCTACAAGGCTAGCTGGTTAGCTGCACAGCAAAAGTTTGTTTTCTTTTTCTTCTTTTGTACTGGTCTCTTACTTCCAAGTTTCCAATTTCCGCTGCCACCATGTTTCATTCTTGCCCCTCATATTACAAGAATGGACGGTTGAAGCACTTTTAGCTGCTTACACTTTATTAAACTTTTACATAGAACGTAGCATAACATTTACACCCTGGCTTCATCCGCATGCCTGCTCCGGTATGTGTTCCCCTCTACAGGCTCCCTGTGGAAACATATAACAACTATTGTAACATTGCCATTTCAGGAACGGGGATCAAATCTGTGACCTGGCAACGCACTTCAATTTCAGGCCCCAATAAATTAAATAAAACTACAACCACAACATATGAATAGAGCTAGGCTATCAGGAGCAATGAGAACAAGGGTTCAGGGCCCTCTGGTCCTCTGAGAGAAAAGAACGAGTGGATTTTATAATTGTCCACATTTTAATAAGGGATTATTGATAACAAAATGTTATACTTCCTACTCCAAATTAAAATGGGTTAGAGTTAGAAATGGTTTTAAATCATTTGTTTTATATATTTATTTTAACAACAAGATTTGATTTGAACAAGTAGCCTATGCTAGTTTATTGAACAGTAAAGGGCACAGTGCAATATATCAAAACGTCTTTGTTAGAGAGGCTGAGATAGAAGTTTTGTGGCAGAGTGATACTCAAAGGTGAGCTACTGTAGTGAGCAAACACGTTAGCAAACAAAGGAACATGCTTTTATTTTCTTTTGCATTTTTTTTTCAGGATTATAAAAGATTCCATTGAGTACAGAATCATTGAAGAGCTATCAAGCTAGAACTCAGCCTAACAGGTGCAATGCTAACAGGAGGTAAGTTGAGTCTGCTTTAAAGTAGGCCTACGTACAGTCTGTAGCTTACACAACCGGGTGAGAGGTCGTATATTTAGCCAAAAATAATGAAAAATGCTGTGTGGGTTTTCTATAAGGCCTTTAGGACTGTTGTAAGTTACGATATTTTAGTTTATTGAGTTGTTTAAAAGCCTTGCAAATGTCCTGCTGTTTGTCTGCTGCTAGTCTGGGCTCAACGTGTTTAGCTAGCCCAGTTTAACCAGCATGGCTCAGGTTTGTTTCTTGTTTTGCTGCTACAGTGAAGACGAATTGGTGACAACTGAAAAGTGTGAAATGGACAAAACAGATTCTTCAAGAAGAAAATAAACAGTGTCACAGACTGCCGGATGATGGTAAGTTAACACAAACAGTCTAGCTAACTGTGAAAAACAAGAAGAAGGTGTTATTAAGCAACACAGTCTCAAGGCATTTTGTGTTATAGTCACAAAATGTATCTATTGATTCGTGTTCACCAACAAGATTTCGCAATTTTTTTCGTGTCACACAGAATGATTTTAAAAGCAATAATAGCAACAAATTAGAAGGAAAAACAGATTAAAACAAATTCTGACACAGAACGATTTTAGAAGCTATGTATTTCTATTGGTAGTATGTTTCGTGCCTGCACCAAATAATAACAAATTAGAAGGAAAAAAAGATGACAAAAAGTACAGATTTAAGTATTCTGAGGCTCTGAGCCCCATTTGTTTTTCCTCGCGGACGGCAAGAAAACTCCGACATTATACAATTTAAAATAAAAGGGATAGGCTTGGGTAACATTGAATAAGAATTTTTTTTTATGAACCACACAGCTTCTGGTATTCCAAGACCCGACCAGACCAAAAGACGTGGTGCAGGCACGAAACATACTACTAATAGAAATACATTGCTTTAAAATCGTTCTGTGTGACACAGAAAAAAAATCGTGTTGGTGAACACGAATCAATAGATTAAATTAATTTCGTGACTATAACACAAAATGCCGTGAGACTGGGTTATTAAACTGGGTCTTTAAAGGCAGATTTGGTAGCCTAAGTGCTTGCATCCTGTTGACTAATACTTACCAGAAACCTATATTTATCTTAAATACATTTCAGGTATTGTAATAACATAATGAAGCTAATTTAGGTCAAGTATGAAGGTTAGCTGTGTAAGCTGATTTAATATTATTTATGAATGCAGCTTCATTGAAGACTCGTTTGTGTTTGCCATGCAGAATGCATCATGTTTCACACAAAAGAATGTGCTCCTTTGAGGTGGACACTATCAATAGTTCAAAAGTGTCTGAATCTTAGCATAATAAGATCAATAACTAATTAGGAACAGCACACTTCTGCCTTTAGAATCAAAGTCCCCTTAACAAGCCTACAAGAATAATAATTGAAGGGAAAACAATTAAATTAATGATGGTAATGATAAGGTTTAATGCACCCCAAGGATTCAAAATTAGCTTAAAAATAATTCCGTGGATATAACTTGATAAATAAAGGAAAATCTGAACCATGAACCCGTTAGCTCCTATAGGCTTTAAAGAGTTTAATTGACCAGGATTACCATGCCCACCAAACCTTTCATCTCATTAATGGAAATACTCAGTATAAGCATGCGAATATTATCAGCATCTGTAGATAAGACACTGCATCCTCAGTAGATCTCAGATACCATCCACACTGTACCGCACATCACTAGAGCTGATATTCATATCCACTGGTAGATCAGACCTGCTGCGACAGTGGGAGGAGGAGAAGATGGAGACAGATTGCGTCGTTCCTTCTCCCAGCTCCTTATCACAACAGCCACACTTATCTACTCCCAGTGGAATGATGTTATTAGAAGCCCGAGTGAGCGGCAGGGAGAGACAAATGACTGGATATGCAGAGAAGGAAAACCGTGTGAGCTGCATAGATAGTCTATTCCAAGGTCATGGTATGCAATTTATGTTAGGATCATTTTTATTATATTGATACAAAAGGTGTGTTATCCCCTTGAAGGGAGGGACTGGGACACACATTTAAAACTTAGCTTGCTCTTGTTGGTTTCTCCAAATTTGCCCACCCCAGCTTTACTGTATGTGCTCGCAGTGGGAGAGATTACAGTAAACCTGTGGTACTACAAAATAAGCATGCTGGGTATTATTCTTATCAGTTGTTCCAAGCCAACAATAGCAGGTGTGTCAAAATGTGTCAACCATGAAGACAGAAGGACACATAAATCCTACCAGCATTGATACTGTAATAGCAGTAGTTTTGGCTTGATTGCAGCAAAGTGGGGGCTAACCCTATAAACAAAGTCTGTCACTGAGTGAGGTATGAAGTGAGTACAAAGGTGATGAAGTTGCTTGTGTTCGCTCCATCAAAATGAATAAGTGCGTCTGGTGGCTGTGTTAGGATTTTCATTCTTTTAATTTAGAGTACTGCAGTCCGCTAACATGCTGAATGCATACTTTTTTTTGTCATACTGACATAACTTTGCACCTTGAACTATGACTATTTTGCTCACATTCATTATTGTCTGTAGCACAAAATGTCAATAAGCAGTCAGCATGTTTTCACCTTTCTGAGCTGTCTCTGAGGCTAGGTGAATCTGTTGTATCTTCCGCTGCACAGGGAATAGTGGGTCACGATAAAAATGGCTATACAAAAAGCATGCTGGCATGAATAGTTCAACATTCGACTGGATGCAGCTGGATATTTGCATGCCGTATTGGATATAGTATGTATCGTGACATACAAAATATTGTTCTGGTCCTAAATAGTATGTACTAAGTAGTACTTTGCCTCTGCCATCAATCAGCGCTTCCCCTTTACTTCCTCAGTACACATGTTGTTGTTCCTGGGCAACACGTCTGTGACTTTCTGCGACACTTCCAAAAAGATTAGGAAGTCACAGAAACAACTGTGATTATTAAGTGTCTAAATGCTTGCATCTTTAAGGTTCCTTAATTGTGTGGTGACGAGGTTATGTGGAAATTAAAAACTAAACAACACTAAAGTAGCCAGTTGTTAGGGGATGAAACATGGGACATAACCAAAGTACAGTACGTTCTCAATGGTTGTGTTGGAGGAGCACCACATTGTCTTGCCCCCACGTCACTGTGACGTGGTAGACAAGTGACCCTGCAGTCATTGTTCGCTCTCTCCTCTGTTTTATTTAAATATGCTGGAGGGAGAATTCCAGAAGAGTCTGAGCGTGTACTCTTTTATATGAACAGTACAAAGAGAAAACCTTTGAATTTCTCTGAGAACTGCAGTGAAAGTTGCAGCGCTGCATGCTTTTGTGTTGACTGTCAGTCCAGCAGAAGATGTTCTCTGTCTTCTGAAAATTCTGTGATCTCAATAATTGAAATGTAACTTCAGCTGCAGGGGCACAATTGTTTTTTTATCTGTTGATACTTAAAAGTAAGGTAATTAAGTTTGTGCAGGTGTGCACACTACATTTGTGGGAAACAGTGTGTGTGTGTGAGAATGTGAACAGACCCTATAGTTAATGCAAACTTAATGAGCTTCCTCTGTGTTAAGGAATAACAAAGCAAAACAAAAGTGGAACAAACTGTGTCGTGGCTTCCTTCCTTGTTTTTCCATCAAGCAACTAGACGCCTTAAACAGACAGTTCTAACTCGTTTCTTTCCTTTAAATTACTCACAGTTTGAAGAGTTGCTTGGCCCCCGATGGTTGAAGATGTTGCGATGTGTTTGCTCAAAATAAAATAACAAACTTTTGCACATGCAACAAAGAAAAATAGGCCTTTACAATATTCAAAAGAAATAGGCAAAACTCAAATAAAACAACAAACAACTTAGGTATTCTTTCTTTCTTGATAATGCTTATAACGGTACGAGTACGAGTACGGCTAAAAATCTCGACGGCGTCTCTCAACAGGTTGCCCATCACTGTGGCTTTAGCACAGGCGCCGTGGGAATTGTAGTCCTTTATAGTGCGTTGACTACAGACCTCACAATTAGGTGGCCTTTCTTATAAAATCTAAATACTGGCTCTAACAAACTGTATCTGACTTGTCAATTATGATTGCAGTGGTACACAACAGAGTAGTGCGTTCATATTTCTCGCTGTCAGGTTGATAGCAGAATGGGATTGTTGTGACAATGGAGGTCTCATCAATCAAGAAAACACAACAACCCAGTAAGGGAATCTATATAATGTGTCAAACATGTCGACTCAAAGGACACAATACAGTGTGTGCTGAGGGTGTGTTTGTGTTTCTCCCCCTGAGAGGGTCAGGAAGAGGAAAAAAAAACACTGAAAAGGGAGGACATTTCACAACACACACATTGTGCTCTGATTGTTTACGTTTCAGGTCACAAGTATTTTAGTTTAGCATGTTAACTCCCTTCAAATGCATAACTTGTCAATATTACATTGTGGTATGATTGCATATTAAATTAACCAGATGTTATAAGGATGTTTTGCTTTCCACAGAGCCATAATAATTATGGACTGGAATAGACTATGCAAGCATGAGCTTACATTTGTACGTTATTTTATTAAAGTTTGACACATTGGACAGTATTTCTAAATTATGCAAACATTATACATTATTATACATGTAAGTTGCAGAAAAGGCAAGGTCCGTCTGGTATTAATTGCTTTATGCCTTGAAGTCACTATCCAGGAAAAATATTAATAAGCAGAATGATGGCGCCTCATACATCTTTAAAAGTGTGTTTGTTGACTGTGCTTAATTTTTTATTACAACTTGATACTGGTTGTGTGTGTGTGTGTGTGTGTGTGTGTGTGTGTGTGTGTGTGTGTGTGTGTGTGTGTGTGTGTGTGTGTGTGTGTGTGTGTGTGTGTGTGTGTGGTCCTGAAGGTGATAATAGCTGTCATAATTTACCATTAGGTCTTTATAGGATATGATAGCTGTTTAATAAGCTGCTATATTCATCCCCAGGGGGTTTATGAGCACATGCAATATATTATTACTGTGTGTGTCTGTTTGTGTACTGTATGCCTGCACGCACATACTGTGTAACTTCTCTCTAATGCATTGTAATGACTGTAATATGTTCTGAGTAATGCACATAAGTGTCTGCGTACAGTCGTTTGTTGTATGTCAGAATGTATGAATGTCTTATTAATTAGTTCCTAGTTACATTTCCTTACATTTGGCTACTTTTGCTTCAGTTTCCTGCAGGTGAATGATGAAGTAATCAATTAAATCACTGTGTAATACGAGCAAGCTGTTGTGAGGTTACTTATTTATGACTAGCCATCTGGAGCACGTAAATATGCTATACCACATCAGGGCGCCAGAGGGATTCAGTATTGGAAATTAGATTTAGTGTAATCAAGGAGCCTTCTGTAATTTACTTTCATGTACTGTCTCTGCACACATGTATACCTAACTACAAAGCAACAAATGTGTGTGTGTACAGCATGCTCGAGAGCCATTCTTCTGATTTACCCCACACTTGGCGGGTGTATTAATAGGAACTCAAGGATGTGTGGTGTGGAAGTTGGTGCAACTTGGGCCTGCGGCACATTCGATAATGATAAACTTTGAATAAACAAGTGATAGGACTTTGTGCTGCAACGTGTTCAGGGTTCTGTGGACTGAAACGAGCATGTAGGCCGGCCTTCAAAAGACTCGGCTCAGTCACTGCAGCTAACTTTGCTGAGTGATGCTGGAAATGCTAATGTTACAACTGAACTCCTTTTCACTTCCCTGAAATCAACAAGATAGACCTGATGGATTTTCCGTTGCAAATCAAATAATCAAATTTAATTAAATTCTGCAACCGATAGGCCAATTTGAAAATGGATACCTCGGACAAGTGCAGGTCAGCGGTATTTGTGACAGCGAGTAACCATAACTCAGGCGTGTTTTTTAGGGATAGATCAAGTGATTTCGGGATCCCAGCCTTTTCTATAATTTTTTAGCAGTGATGGACGAAACAGTATAGAGTCATGATAATAATGAATAAAAATGCATTTTAGTTCAATTGTTAGATATCTGAGTGAGTTTGCCATTTAACCATTGACATTTTGCTGTCCGGAAAATGTATACTGTTTTCCTCTGAAGTACGAGTACATATTATTTAGCAGTTGAAGTGCTTTCAATAAAATGTGTTGATACAACAAACATGATATAATGATTTATTAATGAAATTATTTGCTATTACTCCCATATCAAAATGGGGCATTAGACATCAGTGTGCAGTGGGCAGGCGAGATACCTGGTGTTATTCGACATGCATCAGCTTACAATGACATTTGTAATTTTATCAACATATCAATTAAATTAGATGATAATGACTGCTTACACTCTGTGAGGGAACAAAAGTGAGAACAGAATACTGTTCTGTATGTGTGGCTTTTCATTTCTGAAATAGGACGCTTATTTACAATGTACTGTACAATACTGTGAGTCAGATTGCCGAGGCCTGTCTGCAGTAAACTAATGAGCATTCAGCCTAGCAGCAGCTACAGTACCCTCGCTACAGAGCTGAGCTGGCATATTGTTGTTTGTGTTTTCTAATCACTTGACAGCTTACTAATACTTTAATTTCATATTTATTCCTCGAGATCATGATATATTTTGGTTGTTAAATAGGGGTATGTAGAGATTGTTTTTGACGATGAACAGTGACTCTGAAAAGTTTTAAAACATTTTGTCAAACACACGTAGACATAGATGGAGTGTGCAGGTAAATATGATGCTAACACACACTGACACTTGCAAACGCATTCATATATTTCTCTGTATATTGATATCATTTATAAAAATGAGCATTCGCAAATACTCTCACTCATTAGTGCACATATACGCATTCATCATCATTAGAGATGCGATTAGGAAAGAGACCTCGGGGTGTTTTTCAATTTGCCTCTTTCAAATCAGGAAATATTTCCCTTTCATCTTTTCTGCTAAATTACATTTGTTTCTTATGTATCATCTCAAAGTGAAATCACATTAAACCCAGCTGACATCAGAGCAGACAGACCAGGGAGTTCTGTGAGGATTTTAAATATCTGAGAAGAACAGTCTCCATTGTGCCTTGCTGGTTATGATGCATTGCAGACGGCTGAAATGTGTCTGTCTGTTGTTGCCCATTTCAGCAGCAAATGTTACTGTTATAGAGTCCTCAGTGTATCTGTATGTGCTGATGGCTAACTAACAATGTACAGTGTTTAGGAGTGTAGTTTTAACCATGGTTCGGTTATCATCGTCTCTGTAGGCAGTGTGTCTCAAAGGGAAGGTGTGTTAGGCTCACAGGGTACACATGGAGATTTGGGCAACAGATTGAATTTGATGCAGACATGTGTTTTAATGGTCTGGCAAGCACATTCACCTGTTATCAAATGAAGGAGAATGCCACACATAGAAATACAGGCATGCAAAAAAAACACACACACACAGTAACTATGGCCACCGGTTTTATTCCCCCCCCCCCTCTTGTTAATCTCTCTTCATCAGGCTGCCTTGCCATCCGTAAACATGTTTCCAATATGAGCGCCCTCTTGCTTTGTTTGTACAACCCTTCCCAATTTCCCATTCATATTTAAACACTCTTCATGCTTTAATGATAAAGGTAATTGTGTCTGCCAGCAATCTTTGGCTCCGGTACAGCAGCACAACTGGAGCTGTCTGCAGTAAACACTCCTCCAGCAATCAGAAATGTGATAAAAGCTTGCTCTCCACACTGTAGCAGCTTTGCTCTGATTGCTTTTGGAGTTTGCCTTATATTATCTTTGTTGAAATGCAAATGCTCTTGGAAATATGATTGTACATGCATTTTACTGATGTCCAGGTTACCCCAGGGTCTAGTTCAAGGCCAACGGTGCTCTGTGGTTTTAGCAGTACAGTATGCAGAGAATCACACATGCTAATGCCAGGAGGTTGTTACCATGAATGTTAGTCGCATGTTTGTTCAGGATCCATGTTCCCATATTACATGTGTATATGGATTGGAGAGGGCAGAGCATAGAATTAATATATCTACTTATCATCTCCAACTTTTCCAAAATCTGCACACATTAGTCTATTTTTTACATTTCCTTTTACGCTATATTGATGTAAGTGTAATGCCACTCATAATTTGAATATGTCTTCATCTTCATCATCTGTTAAAAATCTGATCTTTTTAAATATGAGCGATGAAGCCGATAGTGTTATTACATTTGGTCAGAGAGATTATAGAAGGTCAATGAATGAATACTGTTTCACTCTCCTGGGATACATTGAAACATAAATGTTAGGGAGATCAATCGTAATCCCCTCACAATGCTTCACCTTGAATGCTGTCATCACAAGCTTAGCTGTATCTTTACCTGCATGTTCATCCTCTTAACACATTAAACGTCAGATGCTTTGTTGTTACCTATTTCTTCAAAACTTCTATCCAGCAAACAGCTTACGGATAAAATTGATTTTACGAAGGTGTCATGAGGTCTGTGAGTTGAAATACAGGTGATTGTTTGAATTTGCTGGACATTACTCTCAACAGTAATGTATTTCCCCCCAAAACCTTTTATTTGCAATCAATAGGTTTTTTATGAGGATGTTTGTCCTCCTTCTGCTTCCTTTGTTTTTAGGGGGGGAAGTTTATTTGCTATAAATAAAGAATTGAGTGTTGGCCGTTTAATTCCAGTGGTGACAGAAATAGAATCATGGGTTAGTTTGTAATGACTTATTCAGAGAGCCATTTATCACTGTGGAAGGCTGTGATTTTGGTTTTGGATTCTTCGTTTCTTATGTGTTTTCTGTCTCACTTGTTCAGATGGCTTCTAAAGCACTTCCACCCACAGTGGTGATGCGATGCAGTAAACACTGCAGGCACTCTACCCTTGTCCATTCTCACGTCTTTTACTCTTGAGTGTGAACACAAACTATAAACTGACCTGTCTCTTTCTAAAGGGATATTTGTGTTTATTTTCCCTGAGGAGAGTTTGTACTTTTTTGTACTCGTTAATTACATTTGTCTGAAGTTTCAAAGAGGGAAGTGGAAGAATAACAGTGGAAAAGAGGAAAGGACGGGGGGTGAGTGACGGTGAATCCTGAGTCTGTGATGAACGCTAATGAAAAATAATTCTGGGTGAGAATTAGTCAGGAGGCTGGACACTGCAAGCGCCAGTCTTATCCTCCCCCTCTTCTGTCATTCCTCCCACATTCTCCTCTCCTCTTCCTCCCTACTCCCATTATCAGGAAGTCCTTCCATTTCTCTTCCTCTCTCTCTCTTCTCTTTGAAGACTAAAAGCAGATAAAGGGGTAACCAAGAAATGAGGGTTTCCTAATAACCCTGAATGTTCTATTATAGTTATCAGGCCTGGAGATGCTTGACAAATTTAATTAGCTGTGAGGAAAGACCCTATTCATCGCTCGGTATAACTACCTCGGAAACTCTGTTTGCAAAGACGAGCAGCACTCCACTTCCTCCTTTGAAGTCGTCTAAAAGCTTCCCTGGGTTTCTCAATGGAGCATCTGCATTGTTGCATAATGGAACAAGTGATCATTCGTAATGAAAAATGACTCTACGCTAATGACTGTCATTGTATGTGCAAGAATAGAGGAGTGGGCTGGTGAGGAGTAAAATGCCATTACATTTCATTTCAATCCGACACCTTTGTATGTTTTTTGGCAGTGATTAGACTAAACTCCCCAAAAAGACTGACAGCCTTTAAATTTTGTCATTTTGGTTTAAGCTTAAGCTACTCTTTCTGCGTTTATGTCCTCTTGTGGACTTGACCTGATTTGATGTTCTTCTAAGTGTTTCATTAAAGGTGGGGTATAAGTTTGAGAAACCGGCTCGAGATACACTTTTTGTCATATGCCATGGAATTAACATCCCGATAGCAATGAATATCTTCAGTGCTTTGACAAAACATCCATAAAATTCCATCATCTGTGGAAGCCGTAGCGCTGTAAAAAGCACGACCAATCATTTTAGCTTGCCCGGCTAAAATAACTGGATGGCCTATCTGCCTGTCAGCCTTCCATCTGTGCACAAACTTATCTCATGCCCTCATTGGTCATGTGCGCGTTCATGTGTGTGTTGGAGGAGGGGCTCTGTAAGGAAGTGGCAGATTTTTTCCGGCTGTGTATTTTCAAATTCTAGCGCCCTCAAGCTGGTTTCTCCAAAATTACCTACCCCACCTTTAAATGATTGATTAGCTTAAAATCTCATTCTGTGTATATTTGTATTATTGATTGATGCATTTTTTTAAATTGCAAAGCTAATGATGGCAATCATGCTTTTATTGGTTCTCAGAAATGTTCATATTATTTATACTCTATCCCCCAATAAACAGAATTTACTTCAAGAGAGCAGAGGAAGAGAAGAAATGGATACCAGTCTACATAAATTAGGCGGTGAGTAAGTGTAAGGGTTTCAGCTTTACAAACTTGACAGTTTGGAACCAGTGTCATGTTATAATGGTTAGTCTTACATACCTGAACATGACATGAACATACTGTACCTCAACCACATAATGAGAAGCGCTAAATGATAAAGAGTGGGAAGAATAGTGAGTGGACTTTTAAGTTTGTATTTTGTCAAACTACTTTTTCCAAGGTCATGTGATTCAGCTGATTTCTTTTTAGCTTTTACTAATAACAATCCATTCTTAAAGAGATTGTGTTTTATTTGAAGATAATACAGAAAACATTATGCTGGCTTTTGAATTTAAAGTGCAGTCCAGGAAAATGATGTGGACCAAGGGCAAACATGACCCAGGAAATCTTTGAATGCCCCTACAAACTGTGATCAAGGGTCCTACACCTGTGCACTCACACATGATGTACTCTTAGCAAAATAAGCACTTCCCTGCACAAAGAGAAGGACGCGAGATGACTGGTTGCTGTCCTGCTGTATTTACGGGAGAAGCTGTCGGGTTGTTTAGTTCCCAGTGTCCAGGTAAATAGACATAAGAGTTCCGTACATTATTTTGTATGTACTCTGTGATTGTGGATGACCTTGTGCATTCATTGTACATCCTGGATTCAATTTAACGCAAGTCCAATAAGCCAAGTGTCATTTTCACACATGCTTCCATGGATGAGATCATAAAGATAATGAACATCTGTTGAGCCCTCTGCCAGATTCTGTGCTTTTGATATATCTTTAAACTATGGTTGAATTCATTTCTGTGCAAGTGATGAATAAGGTGTAGATGATTAATTGGGATTGTATCACCTTTTGTCCTGTCCCTTTGTGGGATAAGCCTGAAACACTGAGACATATAATGTGTGAGCTTGATAAAACAAGTTGAATCCCTAGCAGTGCAGGGGCAGCCATGTTAATTACACTTTGTGTCTTGTTTGACACAGTTTAAATGATTGATCAAGGCTTTATGTGCATGAGGGAGAGAAAGATAAAGGGGTTGAAGGATAACAATTCTTTTTTTTTTCACATCCTGGGATTCATTGTTTTCTTTTTCTTTGCCTACAGTCATGGGTAAAGCCTGTGAGCGTAATGCGGTACGAGTGAGTGAGTTACTGAATGAACAGCCTCATTTAATATTGCTTATGAGTAGTGTACGATCAATCTTTGGTTCTCTAGGGCCTCTTCTGTATGGTATTAAAGTATCTAGTATCAATTATTAATGGGTGCATATTTGAAATATCTTTTTGGCTTTTTACCTCAAACTATTGATTAGTTGGTTTAGATTTTTCAGTAACTCTAAATGTTGACATTTGTTTATACTGTATTTTAGTTTGTTTTAGGGGCAGGAACAGGGTGTCCTATAAATGCTGCAGTTGAGTAAAAAGGAATTAAAGATCTCTCTTCTCTCAGAGAAGGGACAGTCTGCGTGTCTGAATGTGTCTGTTTTTCTTCACACTTTTCATCTGAGAGCTATGCTTTTTCTCTCCTAAAATGTCAGAAGTTTGACGCCCTGCCTAGAGCACCGCCAACCTCTAGAGTCATAATTACTTTGCTAGTGCTTTCTCTGCTAATCAATACAACCTTTAAAAATGTCGCACTGTGTGTGTGCCTATGTGTGTGTAGTGACATGTAATGTAGATATATATTTTATAGCCCTCAACCATGTTGCTCTCCCTCTCGACTCCTTTCACGTCCCCTCCCTCTCTGAAAGGGTGTTGCTTGTGCTGTCTGTCTGATGAGAGGTGAAAATGCAATTTTGAAGTTGAAAACGTGCAATTTCTCGGCTCTGGAGGAATTATGTAACAAATTCATGTTAGTTTAGAGAATGCGGCTTTGTTTTGTTGCAATTACTTTTTACGGCTGTATTGGAAAATAATGGAGAGATTTGAATTGCTTTCAGCCCTCTTAGCGGTGTTGATTGTGTTTCAGATGCTGATAACAGTTTCATTGGCGGCCATGTGTCTTGTAAAAGTGCTGATGTGTGATTTGGATGTACGCGGTGAAAATGATTAGTTTTTGCAATAACTGTGAGCCTCACAGACAATACACAGCTACAACTCAGTCACACCCGTTGTCTCCCTTAATCAGTTGTGTAGTTTGCCATTTTATTTAGTGTTAGTGAAAGATCAGAGGCAGTAGTAAGCATAAAGAGACGTTAGAGAGAGACACTGAGACACACGTGACGGCTCTGCCCCATTAATGATAAGCCAGGCAATTCTCTGGCATCTCTTCATATCTCCTCTTATGCTTGATTGTGGGGACAGAATAACCTTCAGGAGCAACCCCCCCATTCCATCTTTATTTTTGCCCCAATTTAAACTTCAAGAGCTTTCTGGATCATGCCTTGCACTTGCTTTTCGACACTATTCCAAATCCGCTTTTTATTCTTGTATTGAATTCTCTCTAAATGTTCGAATCCCTAATAATGTGTGAGCTGATCCAATTGTCCGGCTCCTTGGGGAGATTTGATGTGATTATGGGAGGGAGGGAGTGGAGGTGGTGGCAGGGGGGTGACAGAACCAAAATTAGTAGATTACTTTTAGTAATTCATTACGGAATAATTTCCTCCCATGAGTAAGTTGGTGCAGTTCTCATATGCTTGCTTTCACTGCTGGACTCTTGCTCAGCTGAAAGACTCCTGCAGGTCACAGTGTGTGCGTTCTGCTGCAGTAAGTAAGTCTAACGTTCTTATAGGTTATTATGTTCTCCCTCTTTCTCTCCCTTTCAGCCTGCCCCATTTTGTGCTACAGCACACATTTTCCAATCCAGCACATTTCAACCATATTTTAAGCAAGACCTTGTCTTTTTCCTCCATTCTCCAAACTCTCAGTCTGGGGGCACATTGAAGGGGATTGACAGATGGTATGGTGTTTGAATTTGACGGACAGAGAAGGCTTTAGGCTAAACACAATGCCGGAGAAAATGTGAAAGTAATTTATAAAAGGAGTAGAGGCAGGATAGTTGAGTGCAAATAATTTGTCTCTACATTGTGTGTGAGTGAAAATAAAAGTCCTGCCTGTCCTGCCCCAGGCAATGAGGAACACCTACAGTAGGACAAATAACTTGCCATCTTAGGGAAAACATACATACGCACTCATCTCTCTTTTGTTCTTATTGTCTGAAAGTCTAAAGAGGTAATTAAAACTGTGCGTGAAGTCATTTTTGAATGTGTTGGTTTCACTGCCTGTTTGTTTCTCCGTTGGCACACCACAAATACAGAAACGCATTCACATGGAAACGTCCTACAGAACAGAAGTTGATTAACGATGCTCACTTTATGGGGGAGATGTTTACCGTGTAAAACACATTGAACACAGGGTTCAGTGACTGTGCTCTCCCTTCCTCAGAGAAAGGAGTCTTCATCATTAACTCTCACACTGTAAGACGTCTCGTAAAATAAGACAAGTGCACACAGACAAGCTGGCATACACCTCCTCAGGTTTACAGCCTGAGATCCCCCGTTTTCTTCTTGTCTTCTCCTGTCATTCCTATTGTATCCCAGACACCTTTAGCCCTAAACTAAACTGTTATCTTGTCAGAGGAATACAGCTGTTAAGACATTAATCTTTCCCTTTTTTTCATTTTCAAAAGAAGCACCAACACTGAACACAGGAAGAGACAAGACTAAATACAGGGAGGGGTAATCACAAGACGAGAAACAGCCGGGCAGGGGAGGAGAGACACAAGGGCCACAGGTGAACACAATCAGACAACTAGACACACCAGGGAAACTAACGACAGGGGAAAAACACAGAGAGAAGGACCAGACAATAACCCAGGAGGAAAACATGACAGGGAGAACAGCAAAACACCCAAACCTAGACATAGAAACGTGACATGACATGAGAATTGTGACACACATTCCTTAGCATTTAGTGAACTTGAACAGCCCTTATCTTTCTATTTAGAAATCTATTCTTCATCATGTTAGTACGGCATGGAGATTTAGAGCTGAACCAGAAACAAACAGAAACATGTTTCTTAAATAATACGGTCCATGGCTTCAGTGTTTGCATCTGCCATTCCATTTTCAAGCATATCCGTTCTTTCCCCTTTCATTTAAATGCCTCGGTCTACATGGCATGATCATTAGCTGACACTGGCAGGCACTATTTTACCTCATTTCATGCCTGGGAAAAAGTGGACATCTCTTTTGAATTTCAGCAGTCAGTGCAAGTTAGTTCGTCACTCTGCCAGGTAGGCAGTGGAGCATTGGCTCATGCAGTTGTGCCGCTATGTGTGTGTATGTGAAACGGTTATTGAAGCTTGGCATTTATAATGGGGGCTTCTACTGAGAATATTGCCCCAGCAGACTTTTATCACAGCTTTGATGTGTTTGGATCTGTTTGGCTTTAGTCAGTAATTGCATCAAATGTGTGGTTGAATGTCAATCTATATGTATTTTAGATGTAAGCCTCTTTTAAGATTAAAATGATTGAGTATGATTTGATTGTTTATCCGTGTATGACTTCTCAGTGAAAGCCTTAAACAAATTATTGTCATGCATGACTACGACTTATGGACCTCCTTTTTATGCTAATTAAACAGCCTTAAATATTACAACAGCACAGATGAAGCATGCTAACATAAATGCAAGTTAAAGTTTACATACTGCCAAACATTGAGGCTTTTCATATGGTTAATCATACAGCATTAGGGTTGTGGTTGGAAAAAATATATTATCTGTGGTAATAAAATATATTTCTACATACTTATAAGATTGAGAGGAAGACATAATATCACCCTTTTTCATTTCAGAAGGAATTTATCTAATGTTGTTGTTGAATGATAGCGTTTCATAATATGCAATATTAATATACTTGCACGTCTTTTCATTAGTCGAATAGTCATGTTTATATCATCCGGCAGAGAGCGGTTACACTGTCATGATTAGCGACCAGTTTTTGATCTCCATGACTGGGAGTTTAGTTTGATTTTTTTTTTGTTGTGAAAATATGAAAATGTGTGTCGTTTCGGGGGTTCAGTTGTTAAGATTAATCAAATGTTACTGCCGCCGGACTTTTCTATGTCATCACTTTTCCCTATTTCTGCCCGGCTCCCCACTTACAGGTTTTCAGTTGGATTGATCTGACTGTTGATAAAGTAGTTTCAGTTTGGATATCTGACAGACATCACTTCGGTCTCCTTCCTCACTTTCACAGACTGTCAGCAGTCAGAAGACAGTTATCTTACATCTGAGCAACTGCTCTTAACCACAGTGTTTCACGTGGGGACAATTAATTAATGTGTGAATGACAGAAAACAGATACCAACTTGTAACTCATATGTTTACTTATACCAGAGATATGCACACCTTTTTGATTGCTGATGTACCGTGAATTGGCTTTTGTCATGACAAAAAACATTGTGTGTTGATGATAACATGATCCAGTCCAGTGTATTTTCTTTCTGAAACCAAAATATCAAACTTTTAGAGTTCTACCCTTTTGTATTTTGTATTTTCTTATTCCCTGTAAATCAATTAAATGCATTAACTGGGCTGTTACAACACAGCTTGCTGTCATGGAAAAGCACTCACTACTAACACCGCAGCTGTGTGTCGCTTTCACTTCTTTCTTCAGAAGTGTGAAAAATGAAAGCCATTCTTGCCCTTGATTCTCTCAGGACCTCTGTTCAGTTTACAGCATGGATTTCCCGTGAATGTCAAGGCTGGGTGAGACTGAAAAGAAAGGTTTTGGCAAAGAAACCTACAGTAAGGTGCAACAAGCCAATGCTTGTGTGGGTTCAGCACAAGGCTAGAGGTGGATGTATTTTGAGTAATTTTATATTATGGGGTGACACTCCACCTTATGCTACAGTGATACTTCATCTAAAATCTATACTTTTAGAATCAATTACTTGTGTGTGTGAGTTGGCTGTTAAAAGTTGGTATTTGTTGTTTTACTAAGAACAGCAACTGTAGTTTAAATTGTGTTGATTATACTGGAAATTGGAAGTCCAAATCTGGCAATTAAAAAGGACCAGGCCTAGACATTATATTGATGCGTATAATCTAGGACTTAGGTTTAGGCACCAAAGTCAGAATGGTTAGGTTAAGGGCAATCCCATATCAGAGGTCACGTTAACCGAATATTTTCCGTCAATGGCGGATTTTTTTTAACAATGACAGAAAAATCTGAAAGCAGTCCGTACTTTTGACAGGTTAGAACAAATTCGGAACAGCGCCAAAGATTCCCCGCAGCGAGGCTCCGGTGTTATGCCGTGTTATGCATGGCCGCCAAAAAGGAAATTATACCGTTTCCAAACCTAACTTTGCGTACAAACATTGAAATGTCTGTGAGTTTTGGCTTTACGCTGTGCACGCTCCCGCAAGATGCACTGGGCATGCATAACACGGCGCTAACAGTTCATGAGCGTGCGCCCGCCCCACCCCCCCCGGTTGACAGTTGACAGTCATGAGTCCATGAAACCAAGGTGTATCCCCTTTAGTTTTGTTGCCGATAAAAGAAAAGCCCCTTTTGTAGGAGTTTGAGAACGGTTGGAAAGTGGAAGAAAGGTTGATAACCGAAATGTTTTCTACGGGGGGCCGGTCAGTGTTTGGGGTTGCCAAGCCCAAAAAAGACCTCCAATGGTCCCACATTAGGCGAGCTGTGTTGGGAGACCAATGGATGTTGTCCTTCCCTTGAAAAAGGCATTTTGCCTCAGTTTTGGTATAGAGTGACAGGTTTGTAAGATGAGTTGATTGAGGACCCTGTTATTTTGGCTGGGTTTGTAGGTCCAACTGGAGAGAGATTGATGATTGGGATGTAAATAGCTGCATTGGGAAAGGTGTCCTTAACCGATTGTAGTAGTCTTGTGAGATTGTTGTCCAAAAGGGTGGTGTTACCCCGGTCCCTATCGTTGAGGCCAAAATTACCTTATGGACCCAGGGATATGTTGGTGTCTTGTTTCTGATTATGGCAGTAGCCTCGGACAAATTAGCCCCCAGATAGCTTTCCACCTGTATTCGTTTGTCCTGTATCAGTGGCAGACGGGAGATGTTGGAAGCCCCTAAAATGAGGATTTCCCGGCTGGGTGTAAGGGACCAATTTGTTGTTTTGTTGCCTCTGTGTTCATGACGTGTGAATAAATGAGGTGGGAGGTCGAAGTCCTCTACCGTCAAAGGCCTGGAGCGGCCCGGGGTGGGTGCCCCGGAAATAACCGTGATACCAGAGTGTATGTTAGAAATACTACTGTCTTTGGTGTTTGTAGGTTTCACGGGAATTGCATATGCCCGTGGGGATGGAGGACTCCTGGAGCGGGGGGTGTCTCGGTCTGGGGCACCCGGGTATAGGGGAACCAGTCGTGGGAACGGAACCAGTCGTGGGTACGGACCCAGTCATGGGAACAGACCCAGTCATGGGAACGGACCCAGTCATGGGAACGACCCAGTCGTGGTTTTCGATCTTTGTATCCCAAAGGGGAAATTCCAATGCTTCTAAATGTGGGTTGAAATGGGGCCTTGTCCTTTGAGTTGAGATTAGGGGGAGGTTGCGATGGAGGTGAGGCCAGGATTTAGTCACGAGGAATATCCACTGGGTCTGATACCAACTGGTCAGAGACTATGTTACTTATTAAAATTGGTTTAACCAGCCCTTTGGGTGATTTATTGGCCATATACATCTGGCTGATAATGGGAGAGGGTTGTGCTGATGGAAGAGGACTGTCTGGGGGGAAGGTGTTTGGGGGGGGGGGTTGTTGGGATATAGGGTCGTCTGTTCATTTGGTAGTATGTGGGATTGAGGCTCTGATAGGGGTCGTATGGGCAGACGCTATAATCTGGTAACCCTGGCTCGTATGCTTGTGGGAGGTTTTAGGGGTGGGTTAGGATGAGATGGTGCTGGGAGAGATTGCACCCTAGAGGGGTGTATTTGGGGAGGGCGGTGGTAGGGGAGGGTAGATGAAGGAATGTGTTAGCCTAATTGTTCAAGATCCAGCCGAGCTAAGCTGAAAACCTGGTCCTGGACATGTGGGTACTTGGACTTAATCAATTTAGTTGCTACAGTCCGGGCCCTCTCACAATCCTCCCTGGAGAGTTGGGTCATGCCCCTATGGAGATCTGCAATGGTTCCTTCATAATGTTCGTCAAGGATCTGCAGGCCTGTGTGTAACCAGTACGTCGCATTACCAGCCAGAAGGTCAGAGGTGTTGTCCTTCGGGAGGCATGGTCTTAAGGAACCTGCAAGCCAGTCTCTGGTTTGAGTAAGGGATTTGGGAACAGGGGCACTGCCCGCGATGGCTTGTTTAATAGGACCCCAGTTATGCTACTGTAAGTTCGCAAGAGTTTGAAAATGGCTCTAGTACGTTTTTGGAAGTCTGTATATTCCTGTGGTTTTTCCATGATGAATGGAATCCCGATAATCTATAGGAGGGATACAACAGATAAAAAAAGATTATACTTATATGTTATGCAATAAGTACCTAAAATCAAGTCTAATAAAAAAAAAGGGGGGGGGGCACAGGGGGGTTGTTTAAGCGAAGCGGGTCAAAGACATTTCGGATTAGGGAAAACCCGGAAGTCCGAAGGCTCAGGCTGGGTTAGGTTTAGAAAATATCTCATGGACTTCCCCACTCAGTCCATCAAGACCCGAGCAGTTATACAGAAGTCCAAGGCAAGGCACTAGTGATGTGACGTTCGCAAACGATCCAATTCTTTTGAACGGCTCTTTGGTACGAATGAAGGGAACCGAGTCTTAGTGAGAGCCGTTCTTTTTATCGTTGGTTTACTGCCTGCCATAAATCCACTCACCTTTAGGAACTTGCTTTCCTGAATGCAAATTGTCCATAGATTATGGCATAACACATGCTGCTTGAGTAGTAGTTTGGCTGCCTGAGAGATGTAGCAACTTATACATTTTCTGTGAGTAAAAGTAGATTTCTGGCAATACAGTCAATCATTATCCTGGTGATTATTTCGCAGATAAACCTATTAACCCGCCCTCTTAAAAAAAAACGGAGCCATAAGATCCAGCTCCCTTCAAAGAGCCGTAATTCCCATCACTACAAGGCACGGGCCGGTGCATCTTGGTCAAAGTAATCCCTAGCCATATGAACTTCGACCCTAGGAGATAGAGGTAGGAGACAGAGGTGAAGAGGCACGACGTGTCTACGTCAATGCGTTTCCTGGAACATTGAGGTAGTCTATTGCACCACGGTCACCCTAAACCGCGATTTTCTAATCCTAATTGGGAAATTTCCCTTATGCTGGTGTGCAACCGCGAGGGAGAGTAGTCTGCACAAAAATTTGATGATACCAGAATATGATCTCTAGACCGAGGAATTAAAAACTAGAGTCCATTGGGAAAAAGGTGACATTGTTCTAAATATATCTAAGGATTGTTCGCTCTCAATGCTTTCCTTTTGATTAACGCATAGAAGCCATGTAAAGCATGATTAACAGATTAACTGTTCAACATTAATCTATTTTTTTACAGATTTGTTAGGATGGACAAGTTTAGACGTTAAAAGCATATATTCAAAGTCAGTCTAATCACATTAACACAAATACAAGCGCATCATTGAACATGAAGGTGTGCTAGCTAATATATTTGATATTAGGTGTTCCTTAGACTGAAATATTTAAGTGGCACTCAGATTTGATTGGATTGAAGGGTTTTTGGTTTTCCGTTTGAATTTCTGGTTGTACTGCTTTATGTTTTCACGTTTAATTATACATTCAGAGCTCCCACTGTTTAGCCGAGGGAGCCGCCTTAGTCCCGGTGTTGATCCTCTCAGCATAAGCCACTGGTGAGGATAATTGATGGCAGGTATTACTCCAATGATTTGCTCTGCATGGTGAATAGAAAGCATTCCCCTCTTCAGGGAGCGCTAAATCACCAACACTGTCAGCAAGAGATACGCCAATGTGCATTTACTTAGGAATAACTGATTGTTCTGGACTCACCATTTCTCATTTGGATGTTAACATGGTGAACATCTCACGCACATTGATTCAATCAATCAATGTTTATTTATATAGCCCAATATCACAAATGTTACATTTGTCTCAGTGGACTTCACAGTTTGTACTGAATATCAGTATGACAATACGACACCCTCTGTCCTTAGACCCTCACATCGTACAAGGAAAAACTTCCAGAGAAAACCCCCACAGTTTAAAGGGGAAAATGGGAGAAACCTCAGGGAGAGCAACAGAGGAGGTATCCCTCTCCCAGGACGGACAGACGTGCAATAGATGCCATGTGTAAATCGAAGAGATAATAAATTTTACAGCATAGGTAGACCAAATGTTTGGAAATGCATGTGTCTATAATAAGAAGATGAATCCACAAGGATTTCAACAATCCTGTGGGAGCCATCAGGGAANTACAAGGGAAACACATAGCGTATACGAGAGTATGTAAACATACAGCACCCATAGGGCCCTTCTCAGGGAAGCTAATTGAGATCCAATTAGACATACGTTAAACACTCTTTTCAAGGCTAATGATAGAATACACAAAACACACCTCCTGTGTACGATAAAGCCAAAGGACGTAGCCCAGACCAACCAGAAATAAAACATGCTAACATTCTAGCCGTACTCTAAGCTAATCTATACTATTACTATCATAAGTCCCACAGACTAAGAGAAGCGACATCTAAACGTTCACCCGGCATGCAGCCCCTAACACCAACACTTTAATTCCACACAACTCACACGACGCAACCTGCTCATTTCTCTGGAGATGTGGGCCCTTTCAGGTAGAATAACCATAGAAAAGTGCCAATGAAACAACTCAAAAGCATATATGTTGGACTACCATGTAAACGATTCTAACCAATGGTCCGACAAAAGTCAGCAGACCTCAACATGTCCCTAAACTTGTCAGTCATTTAGTCTTTGCGTGGCCTAACCTGTATTAACCCCCTGTCCCCAAAAACGTGCTCCTGCTATCCTGGTGATAACGCACTATTGACCATCTTAAACCTCTCGTGATCATTGACGATTTTACAACTTACTCTCTACTTGTAAAAAATAAACGTTATTCTTAACATACCCTTAAAACTATACATCACGTTTTCAGGGCAACACAAACTGCAGAAAACGTTAGCTGGCTAACTGTGTTACGACGTAGCGAGCTAGCTTCGTAACAATAGCCCTCCTAGCAAACTTAAGGTTCGTCAACATTAACTTAACGTTGTAAGAAAAGCAAAAACGAACCTTCGAGAAATCTTTTATTCTCAGACTGGGTTGTAATTGTGTAGTGTTGCTACCTCCAGAAGGACTTTTAGCTGTTTTCTCAGTACAGACCCGACTAAGAGAGAGCGCTGTCAGCAGCGCAGCGGTTGCTCTCAGAAGAGCAGCATTGGGCGGACCAGATAAGACCAGAGAAGAAACCAGTTAAGCACCAGAAAAGCCAAGAATGGTTCTTGAACCGATTTGGTTTATTGGCATTTGCAAACCACTTAAGAGTACTGAGTGTGAAAACAGAAGCTATGAGTCAGTTGTTGTGGTGCTGTGGCTTTGGTCTGGATCTTGAGCTAACCACGCCCCGTTCATTTTGGCATATAAGGAATTGAAAATGTCTCATCATGAAACAAAGTCACCCTGAAAATAATAAAGTGTCATTAGGAATACAAGTCATCTGAAATAAAATAAATATGTCATTATGAAAACGATTCCTTGAAATAAATAATGTGTCATTTTGAAATACAAGTTTCTTGAAATAAATAAAGTGTCATTATGAAATAAAAGTCTCTTTGAAATAATAAATAAATGTGTCATTATGAAAAAATAAAAGTCCAATGAAATAAATAAATGTGTATTTATAATGTAACATGTAATATACTATGTATCTGCCTCATTTTATTTTATTTCAGAATTTATTACTCATAGCAGGCATATTTACTATATATTATGAATTTATTTAATTATTTATGAATTTATTTATTTTAATTTGGCTTAAATGGCATTTCATACTCTTTGTGCCTGGGTCGTTGGTCCCTTCAAAGGATCAGGGATGAATAATCAGATCGGGTGGTGTCAGGGTGATCATTAGAGAGAGGGAGATAGGCCAAAAGCCATGGCTCTGGTGAGCAATATGCTATTATTTGTTAAGAAATCCAGCTTACATCTGCATACGTCTTCATGCCTTTGATGCGCACATCGTATGCAGTACGTATTGCTTATGTTTAAGATACTTAACAAACATATACAGATGTCTGATGATTTTTTTGAAAATAAACTGTATTCTGTGGTGTTAATGCTGGAGATCTTCTGAGTTGTCTCAATATAGGTACAAGGTATGACAATCCAGTGAGTAGTATTAAAATTACATAAATGTAAAAAATTGTTGATTAGATGTTTAAAATGTGATGCCATTTATAACTGTTTAACCCTCGGAGTCGGTGGAGGCGCATTCATTTATGTGTCATAAATCATATATTTTCGAATTTAATAGAGAGAGAAATATGACTCATATATCCGCCGGACTCGCTGGAAGGGTAAGCTTTCCAGCGGTACCTCTTGTGAGACTGTAACCAAGGCACAGCAGCCAATATGGCCACTCAAAGCAGCTTGACCTCGGGCGTTAGACTGTGGTGGATTGGTGGGATTCGTATGTCCAACACAAGGAAATCTCGGCGCGGAAGCCATGATTGGGTCTGAAATGACCAATGACATCGAGACATCACTAAGGATCTCCACACCCAAGAAATATATACAACCAGTGTGTCTCCCCATCAGTTTACGTCTGAGGAGAGAGAGGAGAGCAGAGAAAATGGCTTAAAAAAAATGTACAGTTGCCGACTTCGCTAGAGAGGATGGAGTCATAGCAGCGGTGCTAAGGCATGTGGGCCCAGCATAATGTGAGCGCGGAGCACGTGGAATGTTTTAGTGCGTGCGAAGTGCGCCCCGCCAATTTGTTTCTATGTGTCTGCACAAGAAAGGCTCTTGAGGCGTAGTACCAGGGCCGGTTCTAGACAATTTTCTGCCCTAGGTGAGATTTTAGGCGACATTTTATATGTAAAGAATAAATGAAAAATCTCTACAAAAGACAAATACACTGCAAAAACTTATTGACATAGGTAATAGACCTCAAAATGGTTTCAAATGTATTCAGTATTGTATGAACATGTTTGAATTGGGGGGTGGACGTCACATCCTCTAGGGGGGTCCGGGGCAATGTCTCAAGATTTAGAAAAAATACACCTTTATTGAACATACAGTAACACAAATACTACAAATCCACATAACAAACAATCAAAAATGAAAAAGGGTCGCCACTTAGAATTATTTTAAGAAAAATAAAAAAAGTTAAAAAAATAAAAAAATCTTTTCTTTTTTTTTTGTTTTTGTTAGCTGGCTGCCACCCCCTAGCAGCGGCGCTCATATTTCAGCAGCGGCGCTGCGCCGCCACTATTTGTATATAGGGGAAACACTGGGTTTATTGATATATTCTTTTTATCGATAGTCATGAACTTTTTCTTGGGACGAAATATACTCTCCATTAGCAAACGTTTACTCTGTGTTTTATGTGCAAACGTTATTTTGGTTGGTAAAAGTGAGATTACATGTGTAGATGATTCAAACAATCCTTTATTCGTCCCACAACGGAAACATTTACAGTGGCTATAGACATGTTTTTGCCATCGATTATTTTATCATACTGTTCTGTACAGATGAGACTTTGTCATAGATTTATTTATATGTGTGCCTGTGATTATTTTACCGTCCTGTACAGATGAGACTTTGTTATCAGATGTATGTATATGTATGTACATGTGTGATTTTATACTGAATGTAAAGTAACTGGGAATACCTGTGTGTGAGAGAGAGAGAGAGAGAGAGAGAGAGAGAGAGAGAGAGAGAGAGAGAGAGAGAGAGAGAGACTCTGTCCAACCTCCCTAACTATATTTTTATGTGTGCATTGTTATTTGCAACATTTTACTTGAACTTTATTTCAATGAAATTAGTTGTAATTATTGTCCTACATTTCAATTTGTTTTACAGAGATGTTTCACAGCTGCCTGGGCCTAGTGGCCCACAGGCGGCGTTTATCCAGCAGCCAGAACATCCGTCTGTGCAGGCCCCCAGGTTAAGATCTACCGTGGCTCAAGGGCCTTCACCAGAGCCATCACCACAAAGGACCAGAGGACCAGCATCAATCAATCATTCAATGTTTATTTATATAGCCCAATATCACAAATGTTACATTTGTCTCAGTGGACTTCACAGTTTGTACAGAATATCAGTATGACAGTACGACACCATCTGTCTTTAGACCCTCACATCGTACAAGGAAAAACTTCCGGAGAAAAAACCCAAAGTTTAAAGGGGAACATGGGAGAAACCTCAGGGAGAGCAACAGAGGAGGGATCCCTCTCCCAGGACGGACAGACGTGCAACAGATGCCGTGTGTAAATCGAAAAGATAATACATTTTACAGCATCGGTAGACCAAATGTTTGGAAATGCATGTGTCTATAATAAGAAGATGCATCCACGAGGATTTCAACAATCCTGTGGGAGCCATCAGGGAAGTAGTGTGATGAGAGTCAGGCAGGACCACAGTGACAGATTCAGCCACGACTCAAAGTCCAGGACTTAGATCAGGACTCAGGATAGAGGATCCAGGACACAGGACCGCAGCAAAAGGATCAGCCACGACTCAGGATCCCGGCATAGACACCAGAAATACATTTGGGGGAAGCTGGGTTATTCGGAACATGAGAGTACACAGGTACAGACAGACAGAAGGAAGAAGTAAGGTGTCCCCCGACAGTCTAAGCCTATAGCCTATCAATTATTTTATTAGAGGAATAAAGTTAGTTGTCATTTGGTATTTTGGCCATCTAGGGGCAGTATTCATTGGGGTGAAGAGGCGTTTTTTTAAATGGACTGCAAGCTTTAACAGTCACTCTGGCCTTGAGAAGGATTAGTTTCAGATTCTCCCTTTGGCCTTTTACTGCACATTCAATTGAAAACATATTAAACCTTGAAATCTGCCTTCTGCTGAAGTTTTTAAACCCTTCCAAGGACAAACACACTTCACACACAATCACACACACACAAGCAAATTTGCACAGTAAGGAGACCGGAGTATTAATTTCATCTTAAATACAAATGTTAAATGTGTTTTGCTTTTTTTAACATATTTCAGATATATGCATTTGGGCTTCATTTTGATTAAATGCAGTAAGTTTGTATGCTGCTCACTCACTGGGGCACACACACAAATCTGAGTGTGTGTTATATGTAAATAATAAATGGCAATTACTGTGCACCGAATGGGGAATTTGAACAATTCATGCCGTTCCAAATGCTTTTATTTCATTCAAAGTGAATATCTTAATGAAAAAACTTTTTTCCTAGAGCACTCCTTGAACATTTCTTTGCATGAATTTACATTGTTTTGTTTGACGTGTGTGTGTGTTCATAATAGCTTCAGTTTTGGTCTGTGAATTAGACACCTACACACTAACACACACACACACACACACACACACACACACACACACACACACACACACACACACACACACACACACACACACACACACACACACACACAGTGTCTGATATCTTTAATAAAGGCCAGTTGGCAGAATACCTCATTAAATGCTCTGTCACAAGTCGTTCATCAAACCCTGAAACAGGCTTAATAAAAGTTTTGCACACTTCAAGGCCTCTCCATTTGCTCAGGACCAATAAAATATGCATAGAGTTTGTATTGACTCCAATATCTTCCAGCTATTTCAGCCTCAGCTGGTAAAGATCTAAGTGATTGGAATAGCAGAAAGAGAGAATACATTGAACATACAGAGGACAAATCTGTAGGGAAAAGTCCCCGTCGTCTGCTGTCCTCGGGGGACCGCTGTCCTCAGTGAAGGTAGTCTGTGTCATTGATCAAGTGCACAATAGAATTATCATGAGGTCAGGTCGATGTAGGGTGTGAGTGATTGGCTTTCGCGCCCTCTCCTCCTGGTACACTTATTAACATTGATGGGGCTGTTAAAGTCAAAAGGACAGGAGACCAGGCTGCGCTGTGTTTTCTTGTGAAAGCCCAAATAACACAAGGGACCACAGTGACATTGTTCTGCAGCAAGAAGCCCTCTCCCAGCTTAATAATTGTCCATTGCCCTGACATTCGGATTACATTTAAAATGTTGAAGCCAACAATGGTGGATCAGCTGACTGAATGGTATGTTTTCCCATCTCTGTTATGGAATAGAAAATGCTTTTTTGTTGCTGTGTTTCCTCAAAACCACTGGATTTGCCTATTCGAGCTTTCAGGGAATCCAACAGCTCATCTGCAACAATAAAACCAGTGTTGGTGAAATATGCAGTTTTTCTAATCCAAACCGGTTAAGAAAACAGAAAAGAAGCAAATCTGAAATTAAATCTTCTATAATCCGGTCAAGTTTTTGTAAATGTTTTTTGCAGTATGTGACCAACCAAGACTTCACCTGGAGACTTTTCATTCAAACCTTTATTTAACCAGGTGGTCCAATTGAGACTTGATAGATTATTGATAGAAACTACTAGAAAAAATGAGCTGAGAGTGACATAATGTTTGACATCAAAAGGAATGAATAGAGGACGGCGATGAGGGGAAATAAGGACAAAAGACTCTGGGGCTCATTGGATGATTGATTTGTGTCACCTTTTCTACCATCTGTCTGTTGAACTGTTCAACCCTGTCTCCTAAACAATATGTTCACATAAGCAAGGACACATTTGCATTTAAATATCATCCTTCTTTTGGGGCAACTCAGAGCTCAGGTTAAGGCCCGGACACACCAAGCCGATTTTGGCCGTCGATGGGCGTCGGGTTGACGATGAGCGTCGACACACTCTACTCAGATTGGTGTGTCCCGCACCGTCGTGTCTTTTTAGCCGTGCCGACACCTTTTCGGCCGAAAAGGTGTCGGCCAAAGGCTGTCTGCAAAATAAATCACTCTGGTTGGCTGTTCAGCTAGCGAATCAGTGCATGAGAAGCGCAACGGAAGTGAGGGACCCAAACAATGTTTGGGTCCCTCACTTCCGTTGCGCTTCTCATGCACTGATTCGCTAGCTGAACAGCCAACCAGAGTGATTTATTTTGCAGACAGCCTTTGGCCGACANCTACAATAACAAAACGAATATAGATAAAGAAGACACTGACAACTTGCCTTTCTTCCATATCCTTCAAAGACTTCGTATTAATTCCCTCATGCAGATCACACATGGACTGAATCATATTAAAGATAGGTAAAAATGGTATGCTGACGGGTTGAACAACTGAGGGGACGTGGTGCTCAATATGCAATTTCCATAGAAATTCAGTATTTTTCGCCCAGATTCTTTGATCATAAAGTAACAGCATATGATATATTAGCACAACATTGGATAAGTGCCATTTGATTTACATATTAAATATAGTATAATCTTATGAGGACCAAGCAAAAATAAACCCGCTGTTGTCTACTACAAGCCAACCATTTTTTTACAATATATTAATATTATAAAATATACATTATATATTAGTTACATGTAAGCAAAAACCGTTCATTAATAATGCTTGAAAAATACATTTTGTAAGTTTCCTTTCATTTAAATGATGAAGTACTGGACCAAGGCAACGACTGTTTGTCACACCTGTTCTCTGTGCTTAAAACCCTTGTTAGGCATTACTTAACAATAATAGTATATACAGTATAAAATACCCAACGTACCTGTCCGCCCTCCCATGCACCCCTGGCATGACCTTGCCCCCCCCTTTGCCACCCATATAAAATTCTCAAACCGCCACGTTCAAGCATATACGTAATCAGTGCGGCCAAGTACTATTCCAATCTCCGGCCATACTTGGAATCTACCCGATCCCATGTGTACTCCGTTTGGAGAATATCGAAGGCTGCACATAGTAGACTCCCCGCGTTCTCCAAATCCCCCAAATGCTTTGCGCACGAACCAATTTCCCCAATCTTGCCTGAAAAATGTAAGCGGCCTCTCATATGACGCACACTTGCTCCCGCCTGTTCCACTCTTTGTTGGCGAATGCCAGGAAGTATTCTTGCCTCGCTTCTGAAGCAAGATGCTCGGCAGACATGTGCTACCAAGAAAGCGTACTCGCGATTGAGAAACACCCACTCGCTCATCACGATATACTTTCTCGTGCGCAAGAGATACGGGGTGTTTCTCAATCGCGAGTACGCTTGCTTGGTAGCACATGTCTGCCGAGCATCTTGCTTCAGAAGCGAGGCAAGAATACTTCCTGGCATTCGCAAAACAAAGAGTGGAACAGGCGAGCAAGTGTGCGTCATATGAGAGGC
>NW_011350022.1:90374-100878 GCF_000735185.1 Notothenia coriiceps
TGCGCAGTTCCTACGTGCTTCTTGGCCGTCGGCTGAAGTCTTTGCGGTGTGTTCCAGTGCGACACATGGCCAAGACGCAGAGACGCGAGGCGACACAACAGTCGGGGGTCCGTCTGTGTCAGTTCTTTGGTGTCAGCTTGGTGTGTCCCGGCCTTTAGGGAAAAAAAGAGTGTTGGTCTTGGTTAAATATTAAGGAAGTTAGGGCTAAGTCTGAACACAAGCCTAGAGTAATATCCTGGTCCCCAACCACCTCTGCTTCGAGTATTTGGGGGACCAGGATATGGCCGAGGCGGTGCCATTCACGTTCGCCATTCTAGCGGGGCGGATGGCTCAGTTTGCCGGGGAGGAGGATGACGTACCAAGAGGGCTACAGCTTCTACGTAACCCCCCGTTTCCTCCAGTGTAGCTGACGCAGTATCTGGCATCAACTAACCTGTCAGAGAGATGCTAGGTTTTTTACCAGATGCTACAAAAAGCTAGCTGGTGAAGCCACATATGGGGAGGACAATGAGACCCCTCTATTGATAGGAACAATTAAAGAAGGAGGAAGCAGTATTTAAAGAGAAAGAGAGCATGCTGTCTTCACCACACCCTAGCCACGGGATTTGGTTTTTATACTTTAATTCAGTTTGTCCTCTTGTGTGTTCCTTAGGGGAGCAGAAAAGGTTTTTGCCGATCTCAGTGTCTCTCAATGTTTAACATGTACGGCGAGAGAAGAGTACTTGAATGTTCGGGCTGCTGCAGGGGGTTCAGTGGTTTTTAATGTGACTTGACATTTGTTCTGTTGCGAGGTGTAATTTAATCGAACAACTCAATCCCTGTCTGTTTGACTTTTATCTCTGTCTTTCTTACCAGCAATTAGGGTTTATGTAATAAAAGATCTTAACTAAATGTTTTACTTCAATAATAATATTGCGATATCACTAGACAATTTTGGGAAAAGTTATAGTCTTTGACATAACTGTGCAAAAAGAAAGAACCAACAATGATTTCAGAGGTGCTGGTTTCTTTCGGTGTCTTCGGAACTTTAGAAGATCATATTTTAAATCAGATTTTTATATAATATGGTCAGCACAGGTATACTGTGAAACCCGTTCTCGGAGTACAGTTTCAAAACTCAGATGTTTTGAGTGGAAACATAATTAAATGCGATGCCTACAGTACAAACCCTTACACTATGAAGAGTTTGCTATGTTTTTCTATGAACAGTAATTTCACTGGGAATCACACAGAGAAGAAAAGTGCTACTGCTCTGTTCAATGTTGATTAAAACTTTCAAAAAGGTAGCTTTTTTAACACCCTCAATCAGTGATTTCCCAGCAGGGGTTCTGCCTGTGATAGACAATAAGACTTCTGCTGTGAAAGCTGTGATTGAGGTGAGGCCAACACACAGAGAGACCCTACATTATCCCATAATGACTTACTCTTTTGGTCATTTTAAAGGATAATTCAATTATTTTGAATATTTAAATCTGCCAGATGGAGTGCGATCTGTACTAATCCACAGTGGCTTGTATGTAATGTGAAGCAGGAAGATGGATAGTGTGCCTTGGACAACTGGAGTCCAACGTAATTTTTACACTTACTCACCAAGACACAGACTCTCCTCTTCCATGAGGTGCTTCCTTAAATGCAGTGTAAGCTTGGTTGGTTTTCAAAATAAAAATAAGTCTGGATAAATATTTTTTGAAGGCTTATTGTAGCTTTGAAAGCTTGAAGCTTACGACCATCTTTCTGTAGTTCAAAGTCCCAAAGAAAGATAAGAGTTACAATGGCAGACCCTAACACAAACATATGTCAGCAGTAATGTTCAGTTACATTATATGTTATTCCTCTCATGGTCACCAGGTTTACACTGTATGTGAAAAGCTTTTAGATAATTTGCTATGAAAGCCCATTGATTTACTGGCAACTTCCAAATGTAAACACACAGTCGTGAAAAAGTGGCTTGTACCAGTTCTACAGTATCATTAAAATGTTCAATTTCATTAGAGTAATTAATCCTGCAAGGCTGCTTTGCCGTTTTTTTAATTTGAATCATGTCACTCTAATATAAGAAATATGTGAAAATGTGACATTGAAATGTTTTACGGGTCTCTTGGTTTGCTAATTTCATTGAAAAAAGATTTATTACTTATAATAACATTCCTGAAAATTACTTTTTTGTCATTAAGTTAATACATTTCAAGCCACTGGAGTGAGACAGAAGTAAGTATAGACCCTGAAGCATGTTTAATGACTTCCAGATAAGAAAGTCAAGAAATACAGGAAAGTGAACTTATTTATTCAAAAGCAAATGTGAGATGGGTAATGGACGTTTCATTGATTAAGAATAAAAAATGAGTATGGTAATGACAAATCCATATTTAAAAAAACTCAATAGCATTGTGTTTTATCTAGTAAACAAATCCAGTTATTCAGAATGAACTACAGACTTCCCCTCTCGACTCCTACCTCATTCTTGAATGTGAACATCAGTGACAACATTTTGTCATGTGCTTTGTGTTTGATTAGATTTATTTTGCGTTCATGTGTGCATGTGTTGGTTGCATAAATACAAGAATAGATCAAAGCGCTGGGTTAGGACTGGTCATTGTCTGTGTGGGGGTGCAGGAAGTCTCCATCGTGACTAATAGGTATCTGCTTCTAATTACACAGACACACACACACACACACACACACACACACACACACACACACACACACACACACACACTATATTATGTTCCTTTTCATATCTAAAGACAGAGACCTTAAACTTACCAAAGATCAAAACAGGCCTCAATTTAAAATAAACAAAATAAATCCAGCGCTGAGGTAAGATGTTCCCTACTCTTAGTATTAATTGCTTGTTCTCTGAAGCAATAACAAGATTATGTCAGTACCAGTAATTGGCATACAACAGGTGGGCATGTTAACCCTTTCAATCCCTGACCAATCTCCAACTCCCTCAACTGGATGGTCTTGCTCTCTGTCTCACTATCTCTCCTCTTCTGAAACATGACTTCAAAACTGCTCTGGTCACACTGCAGACTTGCCTAGGCGGTGGAAATCGTTGTATTACAGCAGTTTAGTAACCTATTCGCCAGGTTCAATTGGTTTGTTTTTTTCTGCTACAAGGTAAAATGTAATGTGTGGTGTGTTGTAAGAGTTGTAAGTATTGCTGGAAGAAGTATTCAATAAGCTGCACTAAAGAAAAACTCTTCCTGCATTCAGAACAATAGTAAAAATATGTGTTTATATCAAAAAGAAGGCCCACCTACTGTATAGAATTAAAAGTGAAAGCACTCACGTAGTAGTCAAATATCCACTGTCAGTGTTTTAATGTATAATGTGTTTAGATTATTATGCACATGTTACTGCTATGCATGTTTATCGTTGTGCATTAACTCACTCCTGGGTAGTTAAATCTACACAACGGCATTATATTATATAAGTGTATCATGTTTGTAGCGCCACTCTCTTCTCAGAACCACATATAGGTAAAAAGTCAACTTAAGAGCTCAGAAAGTAGCCGTCTGTGACGGTGCACTTGTTGGCTCAATAAGTGCTGGAGGATAATTTCTTTACACATATAAACGTTTTTTTTTAATAAAGCAAAGGTCTAAAGTGATTAGATTCAGCCCCTAGTTTTGCTGCTATAGGCTTAGACTGTCGGGGACATCAGCCCCTGTTTCTTCTATCCCTCCAACGAGGACGACAGGGAGTACAGGGAGCTGATGCAGGACTTCACCCTCTGGTGCCAGAGGAACCATCTCCAGCTGAACGCAGCGAAGACCAAGGAGCTGGTGGTGGATTTCAGACGGCGCCAACACTCCCCCCCGACACCAGTGAACATCCAGGGAGCGGACATTGAGATTGTGAAAACTTACAAATACCTGGGTGTTCATCTGAACAATAAACTGGACTGGACTGATAATGCTGCTGCTCTGTACAAGAAGTGACAGAGCAGACTCTTTCTTCTGAGGAGACTGAGGTCTTTCGGGGTGCAGGGGGCACTCCTTCAGACATTTTACGACTCTGTTGTGGCATCAGCCATTTTCTATGGTGTGGCCTGCTGGGGCAGCAGCATCTCGGCTACCGACAGGAAGAGACTCAACAGACTGGTAAGGAAGGCCAGCTAGGGAGTCCTCTGGACACTATGGAGGTGGTGGGATACAGGAGAATGGCAGCCAAGCTGTCCTCCCTGCTGGACAATGTGTGTGTGTGTGGTGTGTGTGTGTGTGTGTGTGTGTGTGTGTGTGTGTGTGTGTGTGTGTGTGTGTGTGTGTGTGTGTCTCCCTCCAGGACACCCTGCACACACACACACACACACACACACACACACACACCACACACACACACATNGTGTGCCTTGGCAGTCTCAGAGGTGAACAGGGAGCAGTCGTAAAGGACCGGGACATTTCCTACAGCGATGATTAATTTATCCTCCATTTTAATATGGAAAAGACCGTAGCGGTATCTGCATACAGTACACGCGGTTTGATTGGCTAGCGCTTGCACTGGCGGGATTTGCATAAACGGGATTTGATTGGCTGATGCCAGCTTCGCAAGCATTGGGAGCATCAAAAGTTGGACATTGCTCAACTTTTGATGCTTACGATGCTTGCAAAGCCATGCTCCACTCCCCACAATGCAGTTCGGCGAAGATTAAAATCTTCTACGTCACCCCATTCAAGTGAATGGGCGAAGCTTTGAAAGATTTTTTTCATGCCTGTGTGTGGACGGGCCGTTAGGCATGTGTTGGTTATGGTTAAGGTTAGGATAAGTCTCCAGGAAATGTATGTAAGTCAATGTAATGTCCCCTGAAGTGATGTATACATGGTATGTGTGTGTGTGTGTGTGTGTGTGTGTGTGTGTGTGTGTGTGTGTGTGTGTGTGTGTGTGTGAGAGAGAGAGTGTGGGGGGGGTAGGTGTGGCCTAGCATTACTATACTTGTGGGGACCTAAATCTGTTTACACAGTCACGTGTGGGGACCCGCCTCCCTTATGGGGACAAAATGGAGGTCCCCATGAGGGGAATCATTAATTTTAGGGTGAAGACTTGGTTATGGTTAAGGTTAGGATAAGTCTCCAGGAAATGTATGTAAGTCAATGTAATGTCCCCTGAAGTGATGTATACATGGTATGTGTGTGTGTGTGTGTGTGTGTGTGTGTGTGTGTGTGTGTGTGTGTGTGTGTGTGTGTGTGTGTGTGTGTGTGAGAGAGAGAGTAGTTGCCAATGTGCGATGAAGGGATATAAAAGGTCTGCAGCTTTTGATATTCGATGTACACAATCAGCTGCAAGCCTTCAGCTGCCAATCAAGACGTCTTAATAACCTCTCACACATGACCAACAAAATAATAGAAATGTGCACAGAAAGACAAACACGTGTGTGATCAATATTCATGCAAACTAACACAACAACCAGTGAATACGGCTTTAAATAATGTATAGTGTTTGAAAGGTATTTGTTTTTAAAGCCGTAGTTTGAGTTGATTTATTATAATGCACTATGATTGGTTGCACCTTTTATCCCCCCAACGCCAACCCACACTCACAGATATGTTTGTAAGCATCCGGAATATTCCTCACACATGATGGGGACAGCCTGGCTGCCAGCCCATTTAGATAACCTTATAGCTCAGCAATGAATTGCCATTTTCCATCCCTCTCTATCTTCCTCTCCATCCATCTCTGACTGTTTGTGATTCTGATCTGAAATAGAATTTACCTGCCTCATGTCTGTGCAGAATTACAGTGGCAAAGACAGGAGGAGGCAGACATAATGGAGATGGATGGATAACAAGGGTGTTTGTGTGTGTGTGTGTGTGTGTGTGTGTGTGTGTGTGTGTGTGTGTGTGTGTGTGTGTGTGTGTGTGTGTGTGTGTGTGTGTGTGTTTATAGGCGATGGATAGAGGAACTAGAAGAGGGATTGTTTATATATTTTATTTGTACAGTATGAGTTCGTATATAATGTTCTTAAGACTAAATGTATTATCATATAATACTACTGTTGCAACCAAGATGACCAGACTTGGACGCTTCAGGGAGAAGAGACCATTTACTACAAAATACACCTTCATTATATGCAATCCCATTAGTGTCACCTCTCGGCCTACCTGTTGAATATTAGTTCAATATTCAGCCGGCATTAATCCCTGCTTTTACACAAACACCTGGGGGGAAGAATCCTTTTCACATTTCATTTGATTCACCGTTAATGGACTGGTTTGATGCAATATTGCAATATGATTATGTGGCAACATCTTAATCACTAAACCACACACTGCACCAATTCAATCTGTTACTGAGTGACTACACAGTTCTCGTTTTGATGCTTTATCTAAGGCAGAAGCTGCTGCAGATCACTCAAAGACCCTGTCCAAGCAAGCAGCTCCCTCTCCTATTAACAACACAAACTGTCAGAAAAAGGAGAAACTATCCTGCACTACTGCTACTGGTGTATAACTACACTGCAACACAGTGGCAGAAAACCCTCTCAATCAGCCAAATGTTCTTATTTTATATCAATGAAATTATATTTTAAGTTATATCACAGTGGCTTTACTTTGATTTACAGTATATTACTCCAATATGGGGTATGTTAGTGTTGAGGTGCCTTTGACCAGTTTTCGTTTCTAATACTTTAAGATTTAGCAGCCAAGAAACACCTCTTTAAATGCATGAAGAAACTACAGCCATGCCTCTGGTTACAACATTTTAGCTGACAGCCAGAAGGTAATTGCTATCATAAGCTATGTTGTTAAGCCAAGAAAACTTTGTGATTGGCCACCTACAAAATAAATGTTGCAGTAAAATGATTGTGAAACATAGCTAGATTGGGGATTGTACGCCCATCTATAGAAACATAGGCAATTATTTTTCTTGAAATGGCAATCAGCAGTAAGGCCCTTATACGGATGGGCCCTGGATATTAGCAGTATCTATAAATGATCACATGTGCAACTCTCTACATGTATTTTCCCCATAAATAAACATTGACTGTAACAAATGCAATTTTCAAAAGGTGCAGTTGCGTTCTTTTACAGTCTTATTCCTTTCGATGAATATGAGTACGTAGAATGTGCTTTTAAAAATCAATACATTCTCGTGATGGGAAAATAGTTTGAAAAGCACAGAAAGATGTAGTAGAATAAAATATGTATCACTAGCTGTGAGCTTTTCTGTCATGAACTCTGTATAATCGGTTCATCCTAGAGCTGGAGGTTGGGCCACTAAGTTCATTATTTTCAGTTCAAGCTATCAAGTAGGTTAGGTCAATTACCGGTGAACTAGAGAAATGGAAAGAATGATGAGAAAATTAATCAGGTTTGAATCAAAATTTGAGGATAAAGGTGAAAAATAACTTTTGTCTCAGAATTTCTATTGAAGGGAGTTACATTATCAGTGACAGACGTGAGTGGAATCTTAGAAGAGTTACACTCTCAGCTCTTTCTCTTTCGAGCAGTAAATTGCCAATTTTAAGATCAAAGGTGAGCTGCTCAACATATTTCACTGGTAATGAGAAACAGGCATGTTCACCCTCTCTTGTGCTCTCTTTCACACACAGACACACAAAAAGGCGTCCGACATTTAGTCAGGCATCTGTGATGATAACCCTTTAAGTTGAACACTGGTGTATCAAAGTAACAGACCAGGGAAGATCAAAGGGCCAAATCTGAGTCCTGCCATTCTCACAATCTGGAAGTCAAAATTGAGCTGGCAGTCCTACATGAATAACCATTAAGTGTCACCATTTTCCTTGCTTATGTTTCCTGAATGCAATGGATAGTATCCACCAAATGCTCTTATCAGCACCTATCTCAGTTAGGAAGTTAAATAAACAGGAAAATATATAAATAAATTATATAGGACACATCAGCAATTTGGCAAAGCAATTGCCATTAAAGGTTTAATGATATTTTGTGCATGTTAAGTGTGTGTGAATAGGGTTTTGCAATCATTTCTATAGTCCTTTCAGTGACTGCATGGGACATCTGATTGCAATTCAAGCAGTGCACGAGAGCATGACGGCCTTAATAATGGTCTATTCTTTATTCTATTTACTGCTTACAGGTCTATTTAATCCATAAAGGACCTGCAAGCACAGCTGAGAGCTAATCAGTGGCCCATGCATACAGGTCAATGCATCTGGCTCAGTCCAAATACTGGCTTTACTCTACCCTCTCCAACCCTGACCTCTACTTGTTGACACCCAGGTGGATTATTTGCTGTTGATTGAATCCTAGTCTCAACCCAGAAAGGCTTTGGCATTTCTAAACCATCACTCAGCAAGCTCTCTGCATAACATAACATTGCAGACTTCATAAATAAGCACATATACTTTACACAAGGCCTGAAAACTGGTGACTTTACTTATTTATCATGTATGTTGGGGGTGATGAACCAAAGTTGTGGGTGAATATGACAGGATGGCTCACGTTTGCCTGGTGTCGGAGTTGAACCCGGTGTCGATGAGCTCAGTGGAGTGGTTCCCATGGTCCGAGAGCTCCGGAGCCCCGTGCTGTCTCTGTCCGCGGTGCTGAAGGCGCTCCGAGTTCGCAGCGCCTCGTCCTCTCCATTTGGGTAACGGGTCATGGCGGTCGTACAAATCATCTATCCGCACCTCGTGCCGCGAGCTAAACGGAGAGTCGGTGTCCCCGGTTCTCCAGCAGAACTTTGGCGGCGAGTAGTGCGGGGAGTCCACGGGTCCCAGCTTCTCCGCAGACAAGTGAAGACACTCCGGAGTGGCGATGTATGGCGGGTCAGTGTCCCCCAGCAGAGGACAGGCGGAGGAGAAGAGGTCCAGGGGCCGCGGTGAGGAAGGAGATCCTCCGGGAAGACATACAGTCAAAGGCGGGGAGGAAGACTCAGGGAGCCGGGCTCTCTCGCCGTTGTCGGTTTCCTCTCCTTCGTCAAACATTGGGAGAGTTCTTGAGAAGCATATATGTCTGGGTATGTGGCAGAAATTTAACGATGTTTATCAAAGTTTTAACCGCACAAGTTTCTTCTTCCGCGCAGCAGCGACAAGTCGAGTCTCCACCTTCATACAAGAGTGCGCGCACTAATTAGAGAGCACAGAGAGTGCGCGCGCAGGGAGCCAGCCGTTTACAAAATGGAAGGAAATGAACGTATAGGCAACACCACATTACAAAATAATATTACATGTAATCATTATATTAACTATTGGGGAAAACAACACGCACCATGTCCTTCAAGCTATATTATAGTTCAACGTTTGAAATGCTCTTTAAAACACATATTTTACCTTTTTGTTAGCAAGCCAACAACATACAGGTCAAGAAGCTCAATTGTCTTCTTATACTTAAAAATTATGGAATGTTGTTAAGTACATTAATCAAGTACTGTAGTTAAGTATACATTTGAAGTACTTGTTTACGTGTTGTGTAACTTCATCAATCAATCAATGTTTATTTATATAGCCCAATATCACAAATGTTACATTTGTCTCAGTGGACTTCACAGTTTGTACAGAATATCAGTATGACAATACGACACCCTCTGTCCTAGACCCTCACATCGTACAAGGAAAAACTTCCAGAGAAACCCCACAGTTTAAAGGGGAAAATGGGAGAAACCTCAGGGAGAGCAACAGAGGAGGGATCCCTCTCCCAGGACGGGCAGACGTGCAATAGGTGCCGTGTGTAAATCGAAGAGATAATACATTTACAACATAGGTAGACCAAATATTTGGAAATATGTGTCTATAATAAGAAGATGAATCCACGAGGATGTCAACAATCCTGCGGGAGCCATTAGGGAAGTAGTATGATGAGAGTCAGGCAGGACCAAAGTGACAGGTTCAGCCACGACTCAGTATCCTGGCGTAGATAGACACCAAAAAGAAATTTGGGGGAAGCTGGGTTATTCGGAACATGAGAGTACGCAGGTACAGACAGACAGAAGGAAGAAGTAAGGTGTCAGAATCAGAGTCAGAATCAGAATACCTTTATTAGTTCCACAGAGGGAAATTTGCGTAGTTACAGTACAGCAGGAAAAAGAGCCACAGACAGCTTAATATGTTACATGCATTACAAAAAAGTACTAAGTTATGATATAATACAAAATATAATAAAAAATAAAAAGTTGCATAATTTTCTAAATACACATCCTGTAACAGTTCTTAGGATTTAGCAGCCAGGTATATATTACACAATTATTAACGGCATATATATATTGCACATATAGCACATATTGCACATAGTTGGATGGTATTTAGCAGCAAGGGGTGATATAGTCTGTGTTGTGGTGTGTGTAGGGGGGGTCTACTGGGGGCTGCGTTGGTTGTATAGTCTGACCGCTGCAGGAAGGAAGGACCTGTGGTATTTCAGACAGCGGGGGTGCAGCATCCTGTCGCTGAAGGTGCTGCACAGTGAGGACAGGGTGTCCTGGAGGGGATGGGACATATTGTCCAGCAGGGAGGACAGGACTTGGCTGCCATTCTCCTGTCTCCCACCACCTCCACAGTGTCCAAAGGACTCCCCAGGACAGAGCTGGCCTT
>NW_011350022.1:100918-121797 GCF_000735185.1 Notothenia coriiceps
CTTTTATAAGACATGAGATAAACAGGGCAACTGTGACCGGTTGCTTGCCAAATAGTGAGCCCACATTTATCTGAACTGCTAAGCCTGATATTGGCTACCTCGTCTTCTTCATCAGCAAGATTCCTTGGTATCTGTTGTTCACTGAGTTGATTCTCGCTAAGTAGCCAATATAAGGCTAACGGCCCGTCCACACACAGGCATGAAAAAAATCTTTCAAAGCTTCGCCCATTCACTTGAATGGGGTGACGTAGAAGATTTTTAATCTTCGCCGAACTGCATTGTGGGGAGCGGAGCATGGCTTTGCAAGCATCGTGAGCATCAAAAGTTGAGCAATGCTCAACTTTTGATGCTCCCAATGCTTGCGAAGCTGGCATCAGCCAATCAAATCCCGTTTATGCAAATCCCGTCAGTGCAAGCGCTAGCCAATCAAACCGCGTGTACTGTATGCCGATACCGCTGCAGTCTTTTCCATATTTCATAAAATGGAGGATAAATTAATCATCGCTTTAGGAAATGTCCCGGTCCTTTACGACTGCTCTCTGTTCACCTACCGGGACCTAAACCGGAGGAACAAGGCATGGAGGGAGGTGGCAGAGACAGTTGGTGAAACTGGTAGGTTTTCACCTGTTTGGGGAGTTTATATCCAGTTTACTTCGTTTTAACATTGAATGGACAGGCTTTGTATGCCGGGGGCGGGCGGGAGATTCCTGGGAGATTCCTGATTGGTTGTTGGTCGCCTCGGGCGCGTGAAATCGCCAAGCTTCAGACACGCCCAGCATCAAGATTTTTCAAGATTTTTTTCATGCCTGTGTGTGGACGGGCTGTAACCCTAACCCTTAACATTACCCTTACCCTAACCCTAACCAAGTCTTCACCCTAAAATTAATGATTCCCCTCATGGGGACCTCCATTTTGTCCCCATAAGGGAGGCGGGTCCCCACACGTGACTGTGTAAACAGATTTAGGTCCCCACAAGTATAGTAATGCTAGGCCACACCTACCCACACACACACACACACGCACACACACACACGCACACGCACACACACGCACACGCACACACTTACAATCTCACTCCCCTATAGTGATTTGCCTTGGTGAGCTCTCTTCATCATCTCAGTTCCACATCCTTTCACGCCCCCAGGGAATATTTCCACTATGAACAGGTTTCCATTTTCACCTTTCCCTTCAATGGGCACGTGTGTTAGCATGCCTTCTGTGCACACACACACACACACACACACACACACACACACACACACACACACACACACCACACACAAACATACACACATAATTACATAAACGACAACTTGTTTATTAGGTCACTGCACCAATTCAGATTGCACACAAGGAATGAAAGTCTTTTGATTGGACAATACGAGCCAATTCTGCTTGTCTCATTTGCTAGTTACTGTATTGTTCTGAGTATTCATTTCCACAAATGTTCCATACCCAGTTTTTATTTGAAAGCTTACCCATATTCAGTATGTCATCCTCTGCACACACTATTCCACTCAGTCTTTCTCCCTCTCATTTTTCCAGCTTTGGGAGAGATCAAGGCATTTTTTCAGTGTGTGGGTGGGTCAGAGTGTCAGGCCACACAGCAGTTGCAGACATTGTGGCTCTCTGTGTCTCTGAAATACAATAGGAGGAGTACAATCATTCGAAATAAATGTGTTTTTCAGTGTGAGGTGTGATTACCGCGGTTCTTTCTTTTTAAGGTACAGCTGGACAATTCCCTATTGATAACATTGATTTTGTACCTGCCCTGTCTTGCTGAGATGTGTCACTTCAAATTGGCCTCATGTTAGTAAGAAAACAAATAAAGACATACCTGAACTGAACTGGAGGAACATGTTCATGCCTGTGTGTGTATACATGTGTTAAAAGATAATGACAGATTCACCACGGACCAAAGTGTCTCTCTGGATGACCACTCAGTCATACTGTAATGTGAGTTTGTTATGCCAGAGCCAATTATGGTGACAGCTGAATCTCTCTTTTGCCAATCAGAGCTATTGACCTGAGATGGCCCAACAGTGTGGCTTTCTCTTTGGTTAGTGGAAAAGTTAACTGCTGATTGTGATTGACCTTTTTTTATCACCGGTAGATGTAACTAATGATTCTGTCGTTTCTTCTTATCTCTAAAATTAGCTTTTTTGCACTCAACTTTTTCTTCCACTCACCCTCCATCACTTCATCATTCTTTCTCTGATTCAACCTTTGTTTCCTGCCTCCATTTTATATAATTGTTCTGATTGATTCTCCTCACTGTTTGCCCTCTACTTTACTGTCCCCAGGGAAGCCATGCATCGCCGTCACACCACTCTGAGAGAAAAGGGGCGTCGCCAGGCCGTGCGGGGTCCGGCTTACATGTTCAATGAACGAGGCTCGGCCCTCACCGCAGAGGAGGAGCGTTTTCTGGATGCTGCTGAATATGGAAACATTCCTGTGGTCCGCAAAATGCTGGAAGAGTCCAAAACCCTTAACTTCAATTGTGTCGACTACATGGGCCAGAATGCTTTGCAGCTCGCAGTGGGCAATGAGCATCTAGAAGTGACTGAGCTGCTTCTGAAGAAGAACGGTTTGGCCCGAATCGGGGATGGCCTGCTTTTGGCTATCTCCAAAGGTTACGTTCGAATTGTTGAAGCTATTCTTGCCCACCCTGCTTTTGGCGGAGGTATCCGACTTGCTCTGAGTCCTGTGGAGCAGGAGATGCGTGATGACGACTTTTATGCTTATGACGAGGATGGGACGCGTTTTTCACACGACGTCACACCCGTCATCCTCGCTGCTCACTGCCAGGAGTACGAGATCGTCCACATCCTTTTGACGAAGGGGGCCCGCATAGAAAGGCCTCATGACTACTTCTGTAAGTGTTTAGAATGCGAGGAGAAGCAGAAGATAGACTCGTTCAGTCACTCACGCTCCAGGATGAATGCGTATAAGGGCCTGGCCAGTGCAGCGTACCTGTCGCTCAGCAGTGAAGACCCTGTGCTCACCGCCCTGGAGCTCAGCAACGAACTGGCAAGGCTGGCCAACATCGAGACAGAGTTTAAGGTAAGGAGGTTTTCATTTGAATCTTTTAGTTTAGCCATTTATTACTTTTTCATTTAGAGAATATAGAATGATAAAACAGCTATAATGTAAATCTATGTTTAAAGTTGTTGCACTCTTTTGTCTATTTTTTCTTTACTTTTTCATGAGGTTCAGGCAGAAAAGCGCAGAATAGAGATTGTTTGATCTTTCTCAGACAATGCTTTTACCTATTGCTTGTGTGCGTGCGTGTAAAAAAAGTTAACTAATTTGTGTTAAAGTAAATAATGTTTTTGGAGTGGTTAGATCTAAGGGCTTTACGACATTCCTTATTGCAGGCCTTCACACACTATTGGTGTAACTGAAGCTAAAAATCTACATTTGTGTTAATCTAAACTACTTAGATATGCTGGCAACTGTCGAGAAGCAGGTTGATTGGCTCGGGCTGGGGGTATAACATGCCACTCACTTACACTGTGAGGCAGGTTTGGGCAGGCTGTGGTTGTAATTTTAGGTGAAGAGGAAGATGATTCCCTCCTCTGGGCCAGCTGGTACACTTGTCCAGAGTACCCTCACCAACAGAGTGATTCACCAAGATAAAATGTAGCTTAGTTGAACTTACGATACGATATACTTTATTGTCCCCGTAAGGAAATTTGTTCTGGACTCCGTCCTGCAGTTCCGCATACATGTACATATACAAACATAGTGGACATTAAGAGACATACAGATATCATCAGTCATACACCGTTTGAACAAACACAATACACAGACGCACATACTGACAATGGCGACCTATTGCATAACCCTCATGGCCAACATTTAAAAAGTACTACTTTTTAAATGTTGGCCATGAGGGTTATGCAATAGGTCGCCATTGTCAGTATGTGCGTCTGTGTATTGTGTTTGTTCAAACGGTGTATGACTGATGANCTCATTCCTACCTATGTTGATTAAGCTTCTGAGCATTCACATGAAATGAAATGTAGTCAAATGTACTTTTTAAATGTTGGCCATGAGGGTAGTGCAATAGCTCGCCATTGTCAGTATGTGCGTCTGTGTATTGTGTTTGTTCAAACGGCGTATGACTGATGATATGTGTATGTATTTTAATTTCCACTATGTTTTTATATATACATGTAAGTAGTAATCTTCATCCCGCTTCCATCGCATTAGTATGCATAAAAAAGTTACAGGTCACACCTCCTGGTGTAGGTGTGAGATCCGTTGATAGGAGGGGGGTGATGTGTATTCACAGGTGTGAAAAGCCCCCACTGTTGCGCCTTATGGTGTTTAAATAAAAAAATAAAATAAATAAATAAAAAATAAATGCTGTTTCAATCACATTAGTATGCATAAAAACTGAAAGGTGGGCCCGCCCCCAAGTGTGTGTGTGTGTGTGTNTTTGCCTGTCTGATAATGGACTGCTCGTATATGTTTTGGAGAGATGGGTGTTTTTTTAACCCCAATGATTTTGATAGCAGTCTGTACCAGGCGAGCGATCTGTGACTTTGACTGCACTGTCAAGTTACCATACCAGGCAGTAATACCATACCTAATGATGCTCTCCAACACTGCATGATAGAACAGTAACATGAACTTCCGGTCGACTTCGAAAGTCCGGAGTCGACGCAGAAAGTACAATCGCTGTTGAAGTCTAAGAGCACAGACCTTGAAAATGCGCCTTCCAGCTGAGTGTATTATCTAGATGGACACCAAGGTACTTATAGGAGCTGACCTGAGTTATGGGTTCATTGTGGATAAACCGGCCTAAGGTCACCCACTGCCTTTGGGTCCCACACCATCTCCTCAGTCTTCTTCACATTCAGCACTAGATGGTTAAAATCACACCACTTCACAAATCTCTCTATTTCAGAGTGATGAGCCGATGAACTGCTGCCTTTGTGCATTAAGCCAAGGATGGCTGTATCATCTGAGAATTTGATGATATAATTCTCCGGGTGGATTCTCGTACAGTCGTTTGTGTACAATGTGAAGAGGACCGGGGAGCTCATACAACCCTGGGGGGCTCCTGCACTGATGGTCCGGGGCTCTGAGAGGGCATTGTTGACCCTGACGTGCTGATTGGTTAAAAACGAAAAATACCATTTCAAGATAAAAGGATTTAAACTGATCTTTATCAGTTTTTCAAGCGAGATGTGAGGCTGCAGTGTATTAAAAGCCGAGCTGAAATCCACAAACAGTAGGCGTACATATGCCTTAGGCTTAGGGTCTTCCAGGTGTTTAGTGACCAGGTGTGTGATGCTATTTAGAGCATCGTCTGTGCCACGCCCTTGCTTGTAGGCAAACTGAAAAGGGTCTAAATGTCCAACCTCTTTCTTTAGCAGCGGCACCATGATCCTCTCAAAACATTTCATGACAATGGATGTCAATGCAACACGCCTAAAATCATTGTTTACCTTTGGACAAGGTTTTTTGGGGACAGGTGTTATTATTGATTCTTTCCAGAGGGTGGGGATGGTGTGAAGATCTACAGATTTTTGAAATAGGGGACACCATGCTGATGTCAGTTATTCTGCTAATGTGTTGAGAAGGAATGCAGAGATGCCATCTGGCCCTGTGGCCTTCTTAGTACAGGTGTGTTTGAAAAGTGATTGGACCTTTAAAGGGTCAATCACCACCCTTTCATCCTGAACTTCACTTCATATTAAATGATATCAGCAATATTTCTGTAAAATTACCCTATTTCTTTCAAGTTTCTCGCCAAAAATGACATTTTACAAGATCACATTTAAACAGCATTATCATTTCAACGTAATAGTTTACCTTTGCCAAATACTCTACTACTATCATGATGTTATTTAATACAACCTCCAGACTGCTATATTCAATATTGCAGTTTATTTTGTTTCATGATTTTCCTTTAGTTTCTATTAAGAGTTGTTATATTGCATATACTGTTTGTGATGTGACTCTTTTTATAATAAGCATCAACAATAAAACTACAGATGTTTCACCTTGGAGTGGCCAGAAGTGCTCGGCTCACATTGATAATATATTGAATTACATTTATAGCCGAGATCATTCAAATTGAAAGCATGATCATGTAATGAAACCAATCAGATAACAAAAGTCTGATAACATTACAATTTCCGTTGCTTATTTGTCTCCCTTTGTTGGCCCATCTGTTGCTGCATTCTTTCTCCGCTCTCTGTTCATTTCTGTCCGCTCTTCCTCATCCATTCCTCTGTCTTTCTGCCCACCTTTGTATTTCCCTGTCAGGCTTTTCTGCTTGTCATTCTGTTCCCTGTCTCCAGACGAGTTAATGAGAAGGGCTCACCTGAGGGACCAGCGTTGTGTTGAAGCTCACCCGTCTCATTAACATCTCATTATCACCCCCTGTCTTCTGTCTTTATACGTCTCCTAGCCCCTCGTCACATCATCTTCTCATTACATCAAAATCCAAAATAATTTAAAGACATTTTTGCCAATAGCATTGCAACGTTATTTTTCATAAGGGGAAATTAAAATGGAGATGAAAAACTAGGGCGTAGATCACATTATATTAATAATTACACCAATGTTCACTTGTGGTTTCCTTATTACTGTTTTCTGTGTTTGATGATCTGACGGCATCATTTGGAATCATAATGAGCAACCAACATGAATACATGAAACAAACAAAATATGATCTCTCTTGTTTTTATAGATTTGACATTTTCTTGAAAAACATTCTAAAGTAATTTGGGTTGTGCCCCGAGATAAAAAGTCAGATCAGTATCAACATCCTCCTATTCAAAAAATTAAAGATAGGATAAAAGACATGTGGAGTGGCACCCAAATAAAAATCTGTTGCCATTTTAACATGTGAAATGCAGGAATTGAGTATTGGCCAATGTATCAAACTGTGCTTACAGAAAATAAAACATGTACAAAAAGGCGAAGTGCAACGAAATACCTCAAACTGCACTTTTTAAACCACTGGCGCACGTACGCAAGCTGTCAGTGTGCACAGATAAGTGAGCTGCTGGTGATGCACGTTGGCTGCTTGTGTGGGGACTGCTAAAGGCTTATCAAGACCTCCCTAACAGCCTCACATTTATCTTAAAACATCTTACCTTCTAAGACAGCCCATCAATGTCTCATAAGAGCATTTGGACAAACACAGACACACACATACACAAGCCCTTGGGACAAAAGATGAGAGATATATCCATTTAGTTTACAAAATCATTTATCTTTCTATCCTTATGCTGTACCAATTATAGTTTACTTGTGTTTAAATCAAGATGAGCAGTCACCGAGAATGTCCACTGGAGTACAAGCTTTTAATTCAATTTTAATTTAATGTGCTTTGTCTGCACAGTGAGCGACCTCAATGATAATATATTTAACGTATGATACATTTAGGTTTTCCTATACTTACATTTGAAGGTGATGGTTTTAATTTACGATTTGATTTAATATGTTTAGTGTTACATACTGTGTGGCTGAATAATAGGAACTGTCGTTTTTCTGCTAAACACAGTTTTATTAGTTCATCATACAACTCCCTCCCTCAGTGTCACACGCTGGGCTCTTTCCCCCTCAGTTCACTGCTCTGTAACCATTCACACTCTGCTTCACACTGCTCTGTCCCCATTTTCAATCTTGCTTCTTCTCCTTTATCTCAGCCTCCAAGGCACAAACCAAATACCCTGAATTGTGATTGGATTTTCACATCAACTGCATGTGTGTGACGGGTGTTCTTGATGTGTGTCCTCTGATGCTATGGTGTCATGATTGATGAAGAACACATTCTTGTTCATCCCATACCCTTAAGCGTGCCTCTCCCTGAATGTTAACAGACACAAGTTTATTCTTGATTTTTCCCGCTTATCATCCAAAAGGTCAAACACCAAATGCCACCTTCTCCTTCATGTTCCCTACGGGCCAATAGATGCTTGCTATCTTTGCTTGATACCAGGATTTTACTTTTTAATTTGCAGATAGCGACAAGCCTTTTTAACAACCTTATCTAACATGCTGTTCAGACTTTTTTACATATGATAAATCCAAGCCTGAATGGCTAGATCTTAAAATGTATAACTTGCATCACAGGTATTAGAGTTAAGAACGCACTGTGACTTCACAAATTGGATTAAACCATTTAAAATTCAAGACGGACACTCTCCAAGTCATACCGGAACTACCTACCCATAGGTTCAAACACTGGAAGAATGCAAATCATGTTCATGTTCAGTAGGCACACCCAACTACAGGACATACTTTACATACATATTTGTATCACACCTGCTTTCACACTTGCTCTAACAAAGGCAGGTGTAAAATTGTAATTTCCCACTGTGCAACATATTGCTGAATTGATGATTTTAATGGGAAGACCTTGTGTAAATGAAGGTATGAAAGCAGGCAATATTAACATATTGTATTGTGATTGAACACAGAACAAACACAGCTGTGAATGCACAATGAGAATCACTCCCTAGGGACTAAAAGCCTGCCAGAAGCACTGGTCCGCTGACTGCTTACCTCCTCGGCCAAATGTTCAAACAGAACAAGCCAGAAGGGAAAGGGGCGACGGTGTAAGAAAGGAGGGTGAGACATGGGAAGACGGAGAGACAAAGGGTTGAAAACTGGAAGGAAAGGAGAAGATAGGATGAAAAGGCTGGACAGAAATGTTAGCGATGTGAGCAGAGTTTTATCCGAATACTAGGCTTCCGTAAGTAAGAGTCAAATTGCATTTTGGTGTTTGATTATGGTAATTGGCACCGTGAGCCATTTCCAACACTCGGAAGAGGAAGTAAAGAGAGGCCTTTAATATATTATTTTGTATCTGCTTTCTAAGAGTTATTATCCTGTGTGCACAAGGGTGTTGAAGTGCCTTTCTGGATTTGTTCGTAATTCTCAAAAATTCACATCTTCTTCATGACTTATGCAATGTGTGGCTTTTGTATTAGTTTCAACCCATCAGGAATGTCAGCAAAGGTTTAAAATAAGATACAAATGTGATATTTTTCCATTCAACTAATGAAAAAACCTTGAGAATACGTGTTCCAGTTAAGTACAGGCCTTGCAGGCAGACATCAAAATCAAAGAGTAAAGCCACATACTCATAACACGAACGCATTCGCTTCAGAATATAGACTTAACATAGTTGGGATATTCAACAATTTGTCAATGTTTTTGGCTTCATACGTTTAAAGAGACGCAACTGGACTACACCAGTAGCCAATGTATTACTCTGCTGGACCTACATGTATAGAGTTCCTTTGTTGCTTCCCCAGGAAAACAAGTATCTATGTATTGAATTGGATTCTGCCTCCTGTGTCCACACTGTGTTTCTTCTCCTTCTGTGTTTTCTGTCTCAAACCCAACTATTATTTTTGCTTTTTTCGATTTCTGGCGCTCATCACGCAATATTTGGGATCTTACTTAAGTTTCATCCATTAACAATGTTTTATTTTTATGAGCAGTGCAGAAATCAAGTTTGGTGGGAATGTTCTTAATGATAATTTAAAGTGAGCATAACAAAAGCAAAATGTCTCCCTTTATTCAGCTCTTTTGTGGGGTTTAGGTCTCTTCTGTTGAACCAGTGGCGTTTCTGGTGATGTTTGTATTTGGGAATGTAACATAGATGTAATTATTCTCCAAAGTCAGATTACTGTGAGGATGACGATTTTTGATCTGTTTTTAATAATTTGTCTGACGACTAAGATAAAGCAGGTCAAGTGTACCCTCTTCATAGGAAAACATCAATTATAAAGGTACAAAATACACTGACTATATTTGCAAAGTGAAGCTTATTTATTTAAGATGAAAAGTCATGAACAAAATAACAGTATCAACCTTTCAACCTTTCACACTCAAAACATATCATAATTTCTAATGAATGAATAAATGTCTATGAAGTTGACATTTCTCAAGCCATTAAGAAAGAAGCACGTACAGGTGAGGAGGCATACACAGCACAGCTGGCAAGAAACTTTAAAGATTTAAAAAGGACATGACAGCATGACACACAACGTTTCGTTAAAAGTTTAATTAAAGCTTCATGTTAGAACATCTGAGGTGCAAGGAACATGTCAAAAATAATGTAGGATATCAAAAGCAAACGAGGACAGTTAAAAAAGACAAAACAGAAGAGGCAGTTGAACGCTCACTCATATTAGTATAAAGTTTTCCTCCCATGTTCAAAATATTCTGCAAAACACATTGTTTGAATAATTAACTCAAAGTCAAACTCAAGTCAAGTTTCTCATTCCCTCTGTGCTTTCTTCCTGACAGAACGACTACCGTAAGTTGTCGATGCAGTGTAAGGACTTTGTGGTGGGTGTGTTGGATCTTTGTCGGAACACAGAGGAGGTGGAAGCCATACTGAACGGCGACGTGGACGTGTGCCCCCCCAGCGCCTACAACCGACCATGCCTCAGCCGCGTCATACTGGCCATCAAGTACGAAGTCAAGAAGGTAAGATGACACAAAAACAACCGATGAATCAACTATCTACTGCATGTAAAGTCCAGTGGTAGTTTTGTTTTCGTTTTTCATTTTTCTTCAGATACTATTAAACAAGACAACATTTATAAAAAAATTCAAGAATCTATTCCTCTAGGACGATTAACAACCCACTGTTAGCATCAACTGCGTTAGTCTGACATTAGCAATTTGACAGTTAAAAGGAGTCATTGCTTCTAAACCTAGCACTGGGCTTGATGTAAGATAGGGCCCTTGGTCTCAAAAGAAGTCAAGCACCAAACACTTGATCCTTTTTTCCCATAATGCAGCTTGATAATGCATCTTGAGGAACTCTGAGTGCCTGATAAATGCCCTTTCAAACTCCATGCTCCAAGATTGTGACCTACTGTAGGCCGCCTGTTATAAATGTATATATATATATATATATATATATATATATATCTTTAAGCTCAGGCAAGCTAAGATAACCCTGATGAAATCAATATGATATCATCATGGGTTATTCTTTCAGACGTTTGCAAGCTCTTCTAAAGCCACAGGATATTATACGACTTTTTTCAAAAGCTGAGTAGTACTCCCCACGGCAAGTCGTGACAGTGTTTTAAAAATAACCTTTACTTTTCTTGTGTGTCTGTGTTTTTGCATGTACAGTATGGTTTTGTTTTTGCGTGCATGTGGCCTCAGACGGCCCCAAAACAACAAACTGGCCCCTATTTCAAAGAGCTTATCCCTGCTGAGCAGAGGTGTGCTTACTAAATGTCAAACAGAATGTCGTTTCCCCATTTCTCTCCCCTCACACACACAAACACACACAAACACACACGCACGCACGCACGCACGCACGTACGCACGCACGCACGCACGCACACACACACACACACACACACACACACACACACACACACACACACACACACACACACACACACACACACACACACACACACACACACACACACACACACACATGCCTGTTTCACCTTCATGTACTGCATGTTTTCTCTAATCAGTTAGATCCCTAGTGTTTGTGTGCATGGTGGAGTGTGTTTGCGTGTGAGTTGGAGCTGTGTGTTTATCCTGTACAAGAGAGCGTGACCATTACTCAGGCGGCTAATTACACAGGAGGCCGGGAGGGATGGATTGCCATGGCAACCAGGTGAAGCCTGGCTGTGTAGTGCATGTGACCGGACGCAGGCAGGGTTAATTGAAGGGGTCATGAATTGATAGACTGGTCACCGGGCCCCAGTGGGAAACTATCTTAAATACAATTTAGTGTGCATGGGGGAGTTTTATGGCTGTGTGTGGTTTCCCTCTGAATGTAGAAATGATTGAGTGCACACACACAAATTAGACTTGTGCGTGTTTCGATCGCCGTACCGGAGCAGATAGTTGTCATACGTCATCTCAGATAAAAGCTCCCTGAACATGATGGCCAGGGCTGATTGGTGAAGGGGTGAGAAGGATTGATGGTGGGAGAAAACAAAGAGGCTAGTGTAAATCAAGGTAGAGCAGATTTGATCCGATTTAATCTGTTGCTCACATCTTACACAAAAAAACGATACACAAACACTGTTTGATTGCTCGACTAGTTGACCTCCTACTGAGCATCGATTGCCCTGTTGTCCACATCCTTCCTGCAGCTGGAAGAAAAACATCCATCCTTTCCTTCCCCAAGAGATCAGTTTTCATTTATCACTTCCTTTCTTGGAGTTATGTCAGCAACAAAACAGACCAACCCTTATTTATTGAAGTGAATACTCTTGAGTAATGAATGTAAACACTTTCTGCTTCTTATTTGCTGCCTTTTTTCTTTTTGCATACTGTATTTTAAATTGATTTCACAACCTGCTTGTTGACCTTTTCTCATTCTGAATGAAGCCAAGTGGCACCTGTGAATACAAAAGTGTTTGGAATAATATATTTATTCCAATGGAAACACAATATACAGTATACGCTCTAAATTGAAAAGCATTTTGCACACTCTGCCAATTAGGCTGATCTTGACCACCACAAGTTTTATTTAGGCACACATTGCATTGATGATATTGAAAAGCACAAGAAAGCAGGTTTACCAATGGTACTTTAAGTTTAATACTGTACAGAAATAGAATAAATAAAACCAATCTTCTGCTTTTTGGAATTAACAGAATGCTGGAGTGGGACAATATAAGTGAAAATATTGTCCAAAAGATGTACATGGACCATAACACGTGGAAGAAAAACACAGGCATACCATAACACCTACTTCAACATCGGTTACATTTTATTTGAAAGACAATTCAATTCTAGTCTATGGTATATCAGGGAAAGAAAAACTGGATTTACAGATGTTAAAAACCAACAAATTACGGCACCACCATGTACGTTCCACTATGAAACAATCACTTGTGTAATTTCTTGTTGTGTCATGGGTATAACACTGTAGTGGAAGAAGTATTGCTATTGTTTTCAATACTTAATAAAAGAACAACACCCCAATGTAATAAGTCTTTATTAAATAGAAAGTCATATATTAACCTCTAGCTATCTGCAGAGATATCTCTTGCTAAATATTGAACCCCCATACTGCAGTCAGTCTGTCATATAAGCCATATCCTGGTTACGCTGCTAGACTATTTCAGCGTATCTGTTGCACATGCACAATGTGCTGCTGCTGTAAACAGAACCCTCAATAGATCAGTTAAACAAAACCTTCCTGAAGAAGGAAAGCTAATTTGTATGGCTTCCTGCTAATTGCTCTCCTCTTCCCCCTTCTTACTTTCTCCTCTCTCACATTGCCTCCCCTCTGTCCCCATCTCCTCTTTGCTTTCGACATTGATGTGTACTTATTGTCCGTCTCTCCTTCCAGTTTGTGGCCCATCCCAACTGCCAACAGCAGCTGCTGACTATCTGGTACGAGAACCTGCCCGATCTGAGGCAGCAGTCTGTGTGTGTGAAGACCTGGACGGTGCTGGGGGTCGCTGCAGGTCTGCCCTTTCTGGCTGTTGCCTACTGGATAATGCCATGCAGCAAGGTATGAACACACATACACTCACAAACAAGCAAACGACACAAAGTCCCCCCTGTCCCCTGATCTCCAGCTCTTTGTCCTACCAGCGCAACTACTAGCAAAAATCGATTTCAGCCTATTGAAATTGACTCAAGCTACTTCTGTGGCTTGCTCTCTCCTTAGAGAATGTGTTGTTTTGGATTCACCTAAGTCACAATAGTTTAAATAAATAAATAATATAAAACTGCACAAACAGTTCTCCACAAACTGTCGCTGCATACTTTATTCACTCTTCTTTACTGTGAATATGTCAAAAAGACTGTTCACTAAAGTTATCGGGATTATTTATCTGTGGAGCATGAGAATAGACATAATAAATGGCAATCCAATGACTATCGGGGCAAAATACATTACTGTTATATGATTTTTAAAGGAACTGTTAAATCACTATTTGATTTTAGGACCATAAGACCCTCTATTACATGTTGTTAATACCCCATCAAGAATATTATAATCTGTAAAGTGACACACAGGCAGGCGCTCAGCAAGCTGTTATGCAAATCTGCTCATTAACCTGGATAATCCTTTACCTCATCATCAAGTGCTGTGTGTGTGTGTGTGTGTGTGTGTGTGTGTGTGTGTGTGTGTGTGTGTGTGTGTGTGTGTGTGTGTGTGTGTGTGTGTGTGTGTGTGTGTGTGTGTGTGTTGAAGGTAGATTCAGGAGTAGTATTGAGGACTTTAGAGTGGTTCCTCTCTAGTGTGACTGATGAATTAGTCATTTTGTGGACTAAGAGAGTGAGAGCAGCTGGTGTCGAGTGTAAGAGACGATGGAGAGCAACACAAACTGCTTCTGATCACGAATACACCTGTGTATGTTAATTTGTGTACATGTGAGTATGGGTATATTTAATTATGAAGTGTAGTTCAGGAGGTAGAGTGGTTGTCTACCAAGCAGAAGGTCTACGGTTCGATCCCCAGGCCCTGCAGTCAACATGACAATATACTTAACCCAGTGATGGCTGCCGATGGCCAGCAGTATGTGAATGTATGTGAATGTGAGTTCCCCTGGCGGCACTTTGTATGGCACCTTTTAAGTGTGTGCATTCATGTGTGAATAAATAGGCGAATGCTGTCACAGCCCTATGAGTATTCGCAAAGAGTGGAAAAGCGCTAAATGAATGCAGTCCAATTCATTTACAAACAAACCGATGAGACAGTCTGTCACAGTCTGCTATTATGTGACGCAGCAGGAAAAAGGTTTGAATCAATATTTAGGCATGTTTATTAATAATGTGATAAACAACATAGACCAAAATAAATATTTAAAGGAACTGATAATGAAATAGATACATACTTAATTGCAGTTTGCAGAGAAGAAGTGGATGTGTTTTAGTTGAGTGTGTGTAGCTTGCCCTCCTAACCCAGACACTAGTTTGTCTCTGTTCATCTCATCAATTGCTCATCTCCCACAGCTCATGATGTTTTCCATTTTAAGGTCTCCACAACAAAGTATTTTCAGAACCCCAAACATAATAGCATTTCATTTCAGTGGGTATAGATGAATAAGATATTCATATTTGTGTTGCACAAAAAAAGGCTAGTAAATCATTGAAGGCAGACAGAAAAAGCTGATTAATTGCCTTAGAAAAAAAATTAGATATCAGAAAACATGCCGAGATTAATGGGAAAGAAACACACCTGCACACACGGCACCTGAGAGAGAGAACAATTATGAAACATTCTTCAAATATTCTTGAAAAATGACCTTCTGTCAGGATGCTCTCTTTAGAGCTTTAGAGCTTGATGCTTTTGTGAAGGAATAACTCTTTCAAAATGTGATTAAAATGATACAGGGAAGCTTACACGTTCCCTTGAACGGTCACCACTTGTAGCATTTCATTATTGAATGAACTATTGCCGACTCATTAGTGATTCAGTCAGTGATGGAGGTTAGCTCAAGAACTGTACATAAGTGCACTTTTGAGTTACTTGTACTTTATATATCGTTTTTATTATTTCCATGTTATGATACTTTATACTTCTACTTTACTAAATATCAAAGCTTAACAATATACTATGATTGATACGATACAGCTGTAATTACTAGTTACTTTGCATGATGAGTGCTCTAGACACGCACACAGGTGTTTTTAATTGCTGCGGCTGATTCGCCCTCTATCAGTTGGTGAAGCTGTGAGTGAAGTATGTGGTTTATTTATTCAATATTTTTTACTTTCTTGTTTATTTCTAGTCTTTTATTTTTTATTGTACAATCCCATGTATTTTGATGCTGCTGCAACACAAACATTTCCCAAATTGGGATCAATAAAGTACTTCTTATCTTATCTTAATCAAACTGAGCACCAATGATGAGAGTTCAACAAAATCCATAGAGATCTGACGGCGATGTCAAACACAGCACTGATTAGGCATCAGTGGTTATGATACCCACAGAATAACATATTATTATTGATTAACCATCCAACAGTATATTTGATAGTGTGCATTTGGTCCATCATCTCCACTTACAAAATGATTATGCTGCTTAAATTAAATCAGTCCTATCTAACCTATACAATTTAAAGATACGACATTTAAAGGGGTCCACTCTGCATAATGAGTGCTTTTACTTTAAATAGTCGAAGATCATGTTTTTGTTAATAGTTATGTACCTTACTAAAACGACTTTTACTTCTAACTGAGTATTTTTATAATTTGGTATCACTACCTTTTCTTAATTAAAAACATCTAAATACATTCAATGCCATCTTGTTAATTATTTTCTAGTTGTTAATTAAGACAATGTCCTTAAGGGATAGACTAATGGAGAGAAAGGGAAACTCTTCACTTATGTTTAACATACCAGCTCTACTATTGTGCTTCTATTATTCCAGTGTTGGGCTACTGATAATAAGTAACAACGTGAGGTTGAGAAAATCAGCCTTCATATTCACCTCCACCAAGAAGGGAATGTTTTTGCCATGTTTAGTCTATCCTATGTCTGTTCGTCTAAGTTACAGATTTAGAGTTAGACATTACATTTACTTGTGAATCAAGTGTTCTAAATAAAAACATACTACATTCTCAATACAGAAGTTATGGGTTATGGGTTATGTGGTTGAACATTTTAGGACACACCAATTCTTTATTTATGGTAACCACACTAGCTATCACAGTCAATTAGACAATGACACATTGCTGAATTTGATTTAATAATAGTCAATTAGAACATTTCTAAATGCCACATGCTGTTCTCACACTGATCCATCAAATCATTGTTTCTATTTCATTCCTGTTCTGCAGTCTGTCATCTATTTAATTTGCACAAGGAAAATAAATAAAAATAGATGGAAAGGAACGGAAAAATGCATAACAAAAAGGGATAATGCATAATATGCTTACTAAGACAACATTTCACTTGAATGTCTCACATGATGAAATGATTGAGTGATGACGATGTAATATACAAAAGAAGATCAGCTTCACTGAGACATGAACAATTTTCGAACACCATCACTCAAAAGAAGAGATTATGACAATATGTCACATTTTGTAGAATACTGAACTAATGACTGAAACCCACCTTGAAACTGGGTGATTATACAGATGGTATGTGCTGGTGTATTGTAGCTTATTTTCAGTGACATAGCATTGTCTTATTTGACTTGGCCAAAAAAGTTAACACATACAAGCTTGTTAAGTTTCAATAAATTGTTAGAATCGGCTTCATAATCTGTCGAGCAAATTACATCATCTATCCTCAGCCCCTGAAGGAACAACTCCCAGTCTTTAAGCCTGTCCTTCATCCTTCTCTCTGCTTAGAGCTGCCACAATTTATTGTAGAGAGGGTGAGAAAGGTTATCTAAGATGGCACTGACTGTCGTCCATCTCTCTGCCACTCCCTCCAAACCATCAACACTGCCGACTTTGCTGAACAGCTTTCTGAGACTGCTGACGTACAAGCCTTGTTGCCACCATTGCAGACAAAAGAGCAATGGCTGCTACACACTGCTGCAGATCTGTAAAAATAAAAATCTGTTATTGAAGATGGCTATGGGCTATGGCTCAGGGCCAGTGGTGCTTGTAGGCAAGATACCTAACCCCAAACAGCTCCTGTAAGCATGTCTAAAGTTTTGAAGTGTATCCAAGTAGATTTAAATAAAAGGGTCAGCTGAATACCATGTATTGTTATGTAAAGACAGCATTTTTCACCATGGGAATGTTGTCTATAATCACATACATTTCAATATAGGATTGCAAGTAAAACATATATTGGTTAATGGGATAGTGTATCAGTTTTTTGATTCACAGTCAATAACAATGAGAACAAAAACATGTATGAAAATGTCCCTAATTATCTATTCCTATCAATTACAAATAATACAAACATTATAACAGAAGGTCTTTGTTCTAGATCATAAATGATTAAGGGCCGATATCTATCTGCACACAGTATATGTCAGGCTTGCTTCTCCCAGCTGGAAAGATGTTAGGGAAAAGTAAAAGGCACAGCAGCTCCATTTCTCACCTTACTTCTTTATTAACTCTGGCTGTGCTTGCTGCCAGTGGCCACAGTTTTGTTGGAAGAGTGAAGCTCAGCTATTGTCACCATCACACGGATACAACAAAGTTCTCACAGCAGTGGGCCTAACCTAGGATGACCATCTCGTTTAGGCTGAGGCGTGAAATGGATCAGCCTTATCAGCACAGAGGCAGGAGGAGGTTCAGAGGAGGTTCTGCAGGGTTAAGATTCACCAGACGACTTCCTTTTCCCCACGGTGGAGGAGTGTGTGTGCCACGTGGACTGCTGTTACACTTCACGTGCCACTGTGCTTCCAGAGAGTAGTGGTATCCTGTGGGTAGTTAATATCCAACACAGCAGGTTTAGAGAGCGGCAAATGTTGGCATGTTAAATGTCTGTATGAGGTTGAAAGTGTGTATGTGGGGGGGGTGTTCTGGCCTACTTTTCTGTAATAATAAAAAGGTGCTGGCATGTTTCACGCTCCTTGTGCAGACCACCTTGCTTTACCTTCTCCCCATATGGTGCATTTTCACAAACTCTGCTGATTGTTTGGCTTCTCGTTACCCTGGCATTATTTTCACATTCATGAATCACAACAGCTGCTGTTAGCCTGCTAAGATTGTTTTGAAGTGATGTTGCTCAGGTTTTGATCTCTGAGGGCCAACACATTGGGAACTGTCCATGAATGCTGATGTACCTCTGTAAATAAAAACAGATGTTTTGTTTGGCTGCAATTTTACTCTTGTGTATAGTCACTTTTTTAACTGTTCAAAGAAAAATCAACTCAAAGATGTATCAACAACCTGATTCCCTGACACAAAAACAAGTTGGTGTATTGGCAAACACAAATAAACACAACCATATAAATATTAATAATCATAATAATGTCTAAAGTTAATGTGTTTTGTCATTGTACTCCACTACAGTTATTAGGACGACATGTTCACCGAATGATAATATTCCAATACAGTTTTTACAGCTTATTGTGCAGCCCCGAATGTTCACAAATATATAAATGACTGTTGAAACAAACAATACTAATCTCTTGAACCATCTTTTATCGCTTGTTCCTTAGTGAGTATTTGGCAGCCACACGTACACGATGAAACATGCATGTTATTATTGTATGTCCTCCATCTTCTCCCTCCCAGATTGGTCAGATCCTGCGAAGCCCCTTTATGAAGTTTGTGGCCCACGCCGTCTCCTTCACCATCTTCCTGGGTCTGCTGGTTTTAAACGCCTCCGACCGCTTTGAGGGTGTCAAGAACCTGCCCAACGAGACCATCACAGACCACCCACGCCAGGTGTTCAGGGTCAAGACCACCCAGTTCTCCTGGACAGAGATGTTGATCATGAAGTGGGTTTTGGGTGAGTTGTCTTATCACACTCTGGCAGTGTTTGAAGTTATTCACAGATGCAGCCTATTCAAATGCATAAGGATTTAACATAGTCAAGGCAGATTTTCCCTCATGATAAGAAATAACCTTGATACAGTTGTGTCAAAGCTTTACGTTTCCTATTGGAGTTTCTTTATACATTTACTTTATCAAGATGCAAGTTTATATTGATCTTATCACCAAGGTGATCCAAAGGAGAAGCTACAACGCCTATAAATCATTGGAAAGGGTCTGTGAACCTTTTTTGCACAACTTTGATATCAGGCAGAATTACAGATTAATGCAGCACCCAAGTGAATGAAAGCCAAAGTCAGGGCTAAAAATAATTATTTATTTATTATTCATTCCTTTTTATCTTCCAAAGATCAAACAGTGATGTCCTAGTTGGGTGCAGCACAGTTCAGATGTGTAAAAGCAGTGTCCATACTAAGTCCTTCAATAGGCACGGATGACATTTGGAAGTGGCTGAGGGAATATAAGCTATAGCGTGAAAAAGACAGGAGCTCTTGAGGCAGACGGATGAAAGCAAAGGGAGGGGTGGAGTGTATGAAACAGATAGACAGCGGTGACAGAAAGACAAAGACAAACTCAACAGATAAATAGCCCATGGCAATATCTGTCAGACCTCAGCTGCCTCCCATCTGCTAATGTTCTTCCTTTCATCCACATAAACACACACACACACACACACACACACACACACACACACACACGCATATAATATCATTATGTGAGTTGTCTGTGTATGTTGGAGCGAATATGGTTCTGTTTGTATTTGTTTACGTGTAATGGCATCATTTTCTGTCTGTCCATGGCATTTCTTGGCAGCAGGTGCTCGCGTGTGTGTAATTTCTGTCTGTGCGTATGTTTGTGTGTGCGCAGTGAATGGTGGCTTAAGTAGAACTGGGTAATTGTAATTCCAGCAGCACGCTTTGAAGGCCCAGTAATTGTTAAAGAGATGATACTGATCAGGGCGCCTTTTCAATAAGCAATTTTCTCCTTGTTTGAGCTCCAAATAGACAATGACAGAGTAGGAGGGATTTGAGTGTTGAGATGCACCTGAGCAGTTAAAAAGTAACAATATTACTTTTGTCGGTAACAGAGTAGTGAAACGCGCTCATACTTGCCAACCTTTAGACCTCAGAAATCGGGAGCATTTCAAAATGCAAAATTGGGGGGGGGGTGCTAGTGGGTTAATGTTAATCTAACAGCTCCGGCGATCCACTAGCACCCCCCCCCCAATTTTGCATTTTGAAATGCTCCCGATTTCTGAGGTCTAAAGGTTGGCAAGTATGAGCGCGTTTCACTACTCTGTTACCGANGTTATATGAATTAATAATAATAGATAATTGTTTATTAAAAAATAAACAATAGTTTTGCAAAATATTACAATTTTTTAATGTCCTTGACTTCCATGTGGCGTCTCATGGCTACTTTTTGTCAAAAACTTCAACCCTGTCACATTTTTTCAAGGAAATTCCTAGTAATTATC
>NW_011350022.1:121842-151395 GCF_000735185.1 Notothenia coriiceps
GTTGCCTGCAAAGGTGAGCCGTGAAATATTATGTCGATGTGGTAACCAAACCGAAGGTACCATTTGTGAAGGAGAATCATCGCGCGCGCCGTTTGAGTTTCAGACTCTCCCACTCCGTCTATAAGTGTCTTTTGTCTTGTTCTTTTAGCTGTTGATTTAGATGAGAGACGACGAGTGTCAGGAAAAGGACATTTTATGTCCAGGTCGGGGGTGTGTATACGACGGTAGTTCCTGCCCTGATTTTGTCAGAAATCGGGAGAAATATGACCCCGGGAGGAAACCGGGAGAAGGCAATGAAATCGGGAGTCTCCCGCGAAAATCGGGAGGGTTGACAAGTATGAACGCGCTACTTTTATAATTCAGTAATCACACTACAGTTACTAACATTGCCCCGACACGCGTTACTTCGTTACTTACTAAAATCAGTCATAATCACACTGACAGACAAGAGGGTTTTCCGCCGCAGGTTTATATGTACGTAATCTGCGCGACTTGCGCGTCCACATCTCCACGTGCAGTGCTGCATAAACATGGCTGAGTCAGCGATAACTTTCGAGGGGTGGAGGTATGCCCATTATTTTGAGTTCGTCCGAATAATAGACAGGAATGTTACGGTGATGTGCAAACTGTGTCCAGGCCAGAAGCTGTTATCCACTGCTGTAAACACCACGTCAAACCTCAACAAACACCTGCAGAGAACACATGCTAAGGTGAAGCACACGCTATTTGTTGTTTGTTTATAGCACGTAGTCCGTTCTTCTTCTCTGTCTTCCGGTTGTTGCCTGTTTTGAATGACGAATACACACTACCGCCGCCTGCAAGGAGAGTTATTGCCACTCACGCATGCGCAGTTCGTACGTGCTCGGCGAGTAAAGTAACGAGTTACTTTATGGAGAAAGTAACGAAGTAGTGTAATAGATTACTTTAAAAAAAAAAAAGTATTATGTAATATATTACATTTTTTTAGTAACGACCCCATCTCTGCACCTGAGCTATAAGTGGTGATACATTAATGGTATAAGTGATAAGCTTTGTGGACAACAACTGTGTAGATTTGTTTGAGTGCCTGTGAAAGCCTCCATGTTATGTGTATCTATCCTACGTCTATATTCCATCTTTTCACGCTGTATCCATATGTTTGTTTGTACTTTCTCCCTCTCAAGGTATGATTTGGTCAGAATGCAAGGAGATCTGGACTGACGGGCCCAGAGAGTACATCATGCACCTGTGGAACGTCCTGGATTTTGGCATGTTGTCCATCTTTGTGGCCTCCTACACAGCACGCTTCATGGCGTTCGTGAAGGCGACCAAAGCCCAGCAGTATGTGGACCTGCACGTTCCAGACGAAGACATCAGCACCGCCTCTCTACCTGAGGAAGTCGCCTACTTTACTTTCGGTGAGCATTTATTCCAGGAATAAGATTAAAGGTTTTGAAAGTGTTTTGGAAGTTAGTTTTTTACGTTACCAATGTATCTGGTTTGGCGCACTTTTATTGTTTTCGTAGATCTTGTGACTGCCATTAATCATAACAGTAAAAATCATTTTTTAATCTGAAAGAATCATATCTTTTTCACAGGAAAAAGGCTACTTTGACACCACATAATGAAATGTGATTTATGAGTTTCTTGAATCATTGTTTTGGTAAATCTGTCATCTGATAAGGTGATTCAAAATAAGTACCTCAGACAATGATTCATATCTACCTTCCCTGCTCTCTTTTTCGAATGGTTTCTAGAATTTCATAATATTTTATTCGGTAAACTCATAGTTCAAGAAAATTATAAACTTTTACTTCACTTCCAGACCAAAAACAATTTATTAAAACCTGCTGCAGGTTACTGAGCTGTACTCTTCTTATGAGCTTACCAAGGTAACCTTCATCAGTGCTGTCATCTGGTGGTCTGACTCGGTCATGACACGTTAGTAAATAGATTTAAATCTTGTGTCAATTTTAAGTCCATCTGACTGCTGAGCTGTTCTCACTACTTCCCTTTATCTGCACTGTGCACACATTGTGTTACATTCATGTATTCTTTTTCATAGATTGTCAATGATTTAACAGTGATTTTTTTGTACTTTATTTTTCTCTGTCTATGTCCTTGCTTGATTTTTCCTTTATGTATCTACGGTAGTTCAATTATCCTCTCCATTTAAATGTCTGACTTTTCCTCTCTAGCTTCCATACCTATGTCCTTTATTCTCCTGTTGCACTTTTTTATCCTTTCTCTTTGCTGTCCATTTGTCTCATAATCTGGCCTTCCTTCTCCCTCATCCTCTTCCATCCTCACTTAATCCATCTCCTTAATGTACCCTTTCTCCCATCAAAGCACATGTTGTTAAAAATCAAGATTATGCTTTCTAAGAACGTGCATTTTGAAGCTGAACTTGCATACCAGATGCATCAGATTGTATTTAGTGTGAAATGTGAGCTAGATCAAATCCAAGGACCTATTTCCAATGTAACAAGTTTCCCTCAAAATCAGAGAATCACTCAACAATCCCGGTTGTATTATTGGGTAGCTTGTTCAGATGAAATGTTAACAGCTTTCTGCTGCTTGTCCTCCTTCTGTCTTCTCCTCCAGCCAGGAACAAGTGGCGCCCCTCAGACCCCCAGATCATCTCAGAAGGCCTGTACGCCATCGCTGTGGTTCTGAGTTTCTCACGCATCGCCTACATCCTGCCAGCCAACGAGAGCTTCGGCCCTCTGCAGATCTCACTCGGGCGCACAGTCAAAGATATCTTCAAGTTCATGGTCATCTTCATCATGGTGTTTGTGGCCTTTATGATCGGCATGTTCAACCTTTACTCGTACTACCTGGGAGCCAAGTACAATCCTGCCTTCACCACGTGAGTTATTTTGATATATGTATTCATTTAAGAAGGAAACATCCACATTCATTCCCATAAATCCATAATTTTCATCTGCAGTCCCTGGTAGGCTGGCTGCGGGAGTGTTTTGGCAAATGTGTGTGACTGTGTAATTAGATGATGGTTGTGTTTACATCCTCATGTCTGTATCATCTTTAACTATCTTACAAACATCTTAATTAACTTAGAAAAGGGAAACATATAGTGTAACTACATGATGGCCTCACTTTAATTGTTTTATACAAGAACTGTGTCTCATATACAGTCAATCAATATACAATCTTATTCAAAGTGTCTTCATTTGGTTTCCTTGCTAATGTAATTGCGAGATCAATAGAAATGGTCAGATTTGCTCCTTTCAGACTGTTTCCTGGGAGTATTGAATCCACAGAGATCGAACTTTAATCTCGCTTTGTGAAGGCAATTATTCTTTTGGTTAAATAGCTCCAATACGGTGATTGGGAATACTGGTGAGTTGTGTTTCTAGCTCACAGCTTTAACAAAGTAATGGGTAGAAAATGTAGCGTTTCCCCTGCAACATTCTTTGTTTCTTTTACCTTTGAAGAGAGATCTACTCTGCTCTAACTCCGACATGAAGAAGCAACCATTTCTAACTGTATCTTTTATAATAAGAGAGGCGGGAAGTGTTAGTGAAAAGTGTCAATGGGATAATCTGTCTGAGCTTTGGGAAAAATTAATCAATTTTGGTTTGGTTAAATGCCTAGTCTTTGATTAGAAACATCTTTATTTGACATCCTGTAATGAGGAAGCAAATCATCTTGGCCTATTGAGTTTTTAAAAATCCATTTCCTTTTAGATCGATATAGATGTTAATGAACCCAAAGAGCAAAAGGAGCTTTGGGACGCTGTGTCAAAGTTTTGATGCCAGTCCAAACTATTTGGTAAGTTTCTCTGAGAACTAAAGAGCTGGGCTACAGTCAGTGAACTTAATCGGATCTGAAACAGGATTTAACACGCCACCAAAGTCGTCGACAGTGATATGATGGAGCCCATTGTACCAAAAGACAAAAGTCGACCATCTGGCCTGACTGCTGACTAGTGTCAAAGGAAAGTTGATGATTGCCAAGGCCACAGTGAGCCCCATGGAGACAGTATCCGCGACCGGATGTCACTGGCTCAGGCTCATTCAAAGCAGTCACGTGTGGGAGATGCTAAGAGAAGTTCTGTAAAGCTCAACAAGATTTCATATTCTAACTGTTAACACAGACTTCATTCAGCACTTTAGTAGACCTTCCTGAATAGGGTCACATTTTTCCAAGTCTATCCTTATACAATGTTCACTTCCCATACAACATAATTATTGAGAGAACAAAATCCAGTCTGGAAAACTTCCAATGGAAAAGAGAGTATTCATAGCTCTCATTACTCCTAAATTACCTTCATTTTAATCAAATAGTCAATTTCACATTGAACTGAGGATTCACTATGTATCTATAGGCTGCAGTGCCATACAGCGCCTTGAATATGCTCTTTTACTTCTACTTTAACATTAACATCAGCAGCGAGAAATTCAAAGTTCGTTCTATGAATTTAACTGCTGCATGTTTACTGACAAGTTGTCGTGTCGTATATCAACCTGCTTGTAAAAAAACAAACCTATCCAAAATGTCACACAACACATCCATCTGAATATCACTGCCTCTCCCTTCTTCATTCATTTTAGCTTATCCTTGTTTCTTTGTTTTTCACATGAACTGCAGTGATGTGATGGATCATTCTCTGACACAGTCTGATGTATGTTGGAAAGCTTTCCATTTTTGGCTGCTGACAAAGTCTTTCAGCAGTTTATCATCATTCATCTCAAATTGAAAACCCTCTCGGAGGTGTCTCCCTTATCATTATTAGTCTTCTCAGAGGAAGACATCTACAGATTTAGACAGATGACATTACACAATTTTGGTTTAATCCAATAGAGCAAAGCATTGGTCTGTATTAACGTTGTCATACTGTTCTCTTTTTCACTTGTTCATGTTAATTAAGTTGTTACTCTAATATGTTAATCATCAAACGTTAGGGTTTATTATGGTAACACGTCCCCCACCATGTTAGAGCGATGGACAGATTCTCAACCAACTTGTACATTTAGTGGAGCATGATCATCATGCTGATTTGCATAATTTACATTACATGTATTTTATATCAGTGAAGAACACAAGTATGACTTGAATTCTTGTCCTCAGATAGTTTTGTATTAACAGGCTTTCCAACCATGACAAACCGCCTCCAGGAGTCAACATCTGTCTCCTCATAAGCATAAACCTTCTGCCGTTGGCTTGTTTGCTGTTTTTGGTTTGGAGTCCTCCCAGTAAACCTCACAGGAGTCTGATGCTTGCTTTATGACTGAGAACTGCCTTTTATAATGATTTACTGGTTCAGTTGTTTGTGTTTAATCTACGTTTCCCATCCACAATAGAACCAAACTAAATGATTAAATAAGATGGAGTCAAAATGACCAGGGAGCATTGCCATCGTTTTTATGTCTCTAGTTGTTTTGGAAAGCTTTGTAGTAAATGTGATGCCTTTTTCTTATCAGACATTCCCGGGCCTAACTGCTTGCCTGTCCATCTGTCTGCCTGCCCATTATTTGAATGTGGTTATGCACCTGCCTGTGCTGTGGTCTTTATGTCTCCTTCATACCGTGGCGTTTCTCTTTAGCATGCGAACAACTAAACTTAGTCTATAAACAGTGTTACATCTTGGAAACGAGAATGTGTAGTATATCACACTTACAGTTCATATGCTACATAAAAGTAGATGGGGTCAAAGACCAGATGCAATAAAAAAAATACAATTCTATATTATAGTCCTGCAGCCTCAGCTGTTTTATTTAAACGCACCAGATGTGTATCCTTACATATTCCATAACCTTGGAGGTATGTGACGCCTGGGAGCAATTTCCATGTTTATGAGCTGCTAAACATTTACCCCTAGATACAGAAAAATCTCTGGTCGTAAAAGGTGTTATTGGACTTCTACTGTGAGGACTCTTTACTTTGACCATGATCCTCTGCTGTGTATATACCAACACAGTCTCACAGCATTTCGTGTTATAATCACAAAATTAATCTATTGATTCGTGTTCACCAACACGATTTTGCCATTTTTTTCGTGTCACACAGAACGATTTTAAAAGCAATGTAAATGATAACAAATTAGAAGGAAAAACAGATAAAAAAATAAAAAAAATATATAGATTTCAGAATTCTGAGGCTCTGAGCCCCATTTATTTTCCTCGCGGACGGCAAAAAAACCTCCGACATTATACAATTTAAAATAAAAGGGATGGGGTTAGGCTTAGGGTAAGATATTGAGTAAGAAAATGTTTTTATGAACCACACAGCCTCTACTCAAGACCCGACCGGAAAAAAAGACGTGGTGCAGGGACAAATATACTACCAATAGAAATACATTGCTTTTAAATCGTTCTGTGTGACACGAAAAAATCGTGTTGGTGGACACGAATCAACAGATTAAATTAATTTCGTGATTATAACACGCCGTGTAAATGCCGTGAGACTGGGTTGCATATACAGTAGTTCCTCTGCTGGGCGGCAGCACAGGGATCTTAAGCTGTGAGTTCTGCTCGGCTGCCCACATTGAGCCAGGGATCCAGGAAACCTGATGAGCGGACAGACAGAGCATGAGACGGAGTTAACTTACAGAAAGACAGTAAGAAACAGAGATTAATGGCGTTGAAATAGAAAATCAGACAGATTGTGATCACAACCCGAGAATCAGACAAAATGAAAACTTGTCAAAAAGTAAAAGGACATGTACAGAAAAGACCCCAGGCCCGGCATAAGAAGTGCCTTATCTTCTTCATCACACAGTCATTTCCATCATGAATTCAGCTTTGTACGTTGTCCCCTTATCACTTCTGCTCTCTGCTTCAGAACTCCACATCAAGGCTGGTTTCAAAAATCAGCATTAGAACAGCTGTTACAAAAATTATATCAAATATAGCCTATTTATAGTCATACAACCTTGGCTGCATTCTTTGTCAGAGTAGTTTTTTAGGCAAGAACATGTCCCTGCATCTAAATGAGCCACGCTGGTGTTCCTCTGACAGTTTTTCAATTTGTTTACTGAGCTGCATAGAGACAGAGATGGTTCGAGCATGACCGAAAGCCCCTCAGATTGTGTTGTTGTTGTGAGTCTGGCCAGCAGGGGTCAGTGTGGCTCTAAAGCCAGACCTGTCTGTAAAGTGGTTACAGAGCAAAAGACTTGACTGAACCTTGATGAGAGGCGGTATCGCATTTATTTTCATTTCGTTTTTGTGTAAATGTAGTCAACCCTCTTGTCCAATAAGTGTGTGGGAAAGTCTGTGCACTGTGATGCAATTGTGTGTCCCTGTTTGGTTTATGCATGTTTATTTTTACGTTACACTCATTTAATTTGTAGGAGTGACATTGTTCAAAATAGCTATTGAGAATAGTATTGCCTGCTGTATGATGTACATAAATTGGGAATTTGCAGAAGCCGAATCTCCAGTCCATCGATTTTTTTCTCCAAACATTAGCCTGTGTGGCTGTAAGTGTGTGTGCTTGTGCTGAGTTCTGTGTGTGTGTGTGTGTGTCTGTGTGTGTGGGCTGTGTGACTTTAACTATCTGACAGGGCATGTTTTATGGAGGACAGAAGAAAGGGCTGATATTATGGCTCTCATAGAGGAGGATGAGGAGGGAGCCAGGTGTAGGAATTAATGATAGCCTAGGAGGAGCCACTCGGGCTGATGGACCGAGGGAGAGATGTGAGGGGACGGGGACGGGGGGGGGGTACGGTGAAGGATCGAGGAAGAGGATAGAACTCCCTCTCTCATACTTAGGCTCGCTCACACAAGATATAACTCGCACACATATACACATACTTGCACAGCTGGATGGGGCTTAATGAAGACTGAGCAGTAATAGCCACACAAACCCAATCCCCAGGGCGCAAAGACTCAGACAGCTCTCTGACTCACACACTTTAAAAAAAGCAACACACGCCACATGGCCTTTGTTGAGTGCCCACGCATTAACGTGCAAACACACTTAAGCAGTGACACAGACAAGGGGCACACACGTACGCACATCCTTTGTCCCACTGTTTGTTCTTGCATAAGCTCTAACAGATGCTCGGGTAGACGTACAAAACATTTATGTACAGATCAATTTTCACACGCTTATCAGGGTTTTCATTTGGACAGAAGTGGACCTGTCTATGTTTAGGCCAACAATGCATGACAACATCGCCCAGAGAGACAGATGGAGAGGGAGAGGACAGGGGAGAAAATAAGGATAGTTAAAATAAAAAGCTGTGTTTTGAAATAGTCAGTGGTAGAAGCTGGGCAGATTTTGGGGCAGAGAAAAAAGAAAAAGACATAGTGGGGTGTCAAGGACCTTGAGAAAATGTAGGTGAAGTGAAACCGGACATAATACTAAATAAATGTAGTACAATCAAAGGAACAGCTACAAGCACTGCAATAGCAAGTAAGGAAGATAAAGTCAATCGGGATTATAGGAGGATGGAGGGAATGAGGGAGGAAAAGAGGACCACAGGGAGCGATGTGTTTATGCAGGGGAGGGTGTTTCTGGTTCAGGTGTTTGTTCAGGCAAAATATGGGAGACCAGCCAGAATGCAGAGACAAAGAAGGGAGAAAGGAAGGAGAGAGGATGATGAGAGAAGGTCAGGCAGACTTAGGCTCAGCACAGATTTAGACTGCACACATTTTACATGTAACCATTTGAAAGATGGTAGGAATTAGCAAATAACTCTGATAATGTGTCAAGTATGCATAATCCGTGAGTTGTGTTCTTTCCAGCTGTTAATTATGTTTCCTCTTAACTGCTGTCTATGTTTTATTTTATGTTATTTTGGTTGAAGTTGTTAGAGAAATTAAGATGTTTTCTTGGCACTAATACATTCATGTTTGTGATTTGAAAGACACGATTTGAGCACTGAGACAATGCTGGGTAGACAGTAGGTATATCAGGTTCAAGCCAAGGACAACGCAGTGTAATGCAATGTGAATGGAGAGAGACAGAGAGAGAACAGTGATGCTAATACAGACCAAAGAGGAGAGGATAAATGATGGGCCACAGGAATGCAGCGATGAAGATTCAGACTTAAATATGAAGTTAAAGTGGAAGCGAAGACTGAGAGGAAGATTACAAAACAAAGAGTGTGTGTTGTTGAGTCTAAAGTGACGGATAGAGTAACTCAAAGTGAACAAAGGAGAGAATTCATTAGCTCTGAAGGTGTCGGGCTCAGCCTTTTCCAGTCAGGCACATCTGAATGTCAAAATGAGGAGAGGAGGCACAATTACAATCAAGGCGAGACAGATGGAGATAAGAGCAGATAACAGGGGGAAAGTGCATTCATTTACTGTCACCAATATGGGCTCAGTGCTTGGACAGTAGCTTCAGGATTTGTGCCATTTTTCAGTATTTTTCAATACATCATTTCATTATCATGACAAATGTCAAGCATTCAATTTCCTGCTAAATCTTGCTACAGTAACGCCAGCTCTGCCAGATTTAGCACTCTTTCTTCCCCTGGCTCAGAGTAGATTGTTTTAATTTGGTTTTAAGATACGATAATCTGTTGATTATATTTTGTTTTCTTATTCTGAATCATCAGCTTCAGTATCTAAACTCAAATCAAATATCTTTAATGGAAAGCAAGTACAATATGGATCCATTCAATTCCTATGAAAATAAAGTAATAATATTTGTGGAGCACCTTTGTTGCCAAATGGTTGCAGCACAAGGTTTTGGACTAAGCACTTATTTAAGAATACATACGTTTTGGCCTTACTGTATATGCTGTAGTGTAGCGGTTTTCAAAGTGTGAGGCCGGCAGAAAACGTGTGGCTGTCTGTGGAGACCGAGTCCCCTGCCTCTCCACCTACCTGTGTGAGTGCGGGTTTTCCGCATTGACTTTGATCAAAAGCAAGTACCGGTCAAGGCTGCAGCCAGAGGATGATCTGGGTTTATTCCTGTCCACATTGCATCCCCGCATCATCCGCCTGTGCGCATCAAAGACGCAGACTCATTGTTCCCACTAAAGTAGGGGTGAGTGTAATAAGGAGGCAAAGTTGACGTTCAGTGTGTTGCCAGGAGCATATAATGATTTATCCACGGTGTTGAAAATGTTAAAAATGTTTTAAAAAAATGTTTAAAACATAAAGATAACATTTTTTTTTAAAGTTATTGTTTAATGTTTTAAGGAGATGACACTACTCAGCCAATCAAATGGGTGCAGTCAGTGAGTCAGCACGATAGATTCAAACACACAGAGACGAGACAAGAAGAGAGAAACCGTCGGAGTAACTTAAAATGGCGTGCTCAAAAAAGAGAAAGGTAGACAGCGAAAACAGAGCATTTAATGACATGTTCTCTCACTGGACCTCTTTGAAATGCAATTGAATCACCCTGCATTATAGCAACAACAACAACAATAATAGCAATACTGATTGGGAGGGGGGGCGCGGCTGTACTGCTATACTGTGGAACTCACACTACTTTATCAAGTAGAACAATCCTAGCCAAGCTGTATTTTGGACCACTGCTGTTGTTGGCCTGTCCCCCCCCCTCACATCTGCTTTTCTTCAGGGCCTCAGTGTGACTGGCTGATATCACACATAATAGTATCCAAAAAGAAAAAATCACAACTTTAACTTTAAAAGATTGAAGACAAGAGACTCGCATAGAATAAAGACAGACTGACACCGCGGAGCAGGCAACTTAAAAAAAGTTGATGACGTGCATGATTTAGTATCAAAACACTCCTAATTACTCCTCTTGTGCAGTTGTATTCCCTGCTTAATAAGATTTCTCTCACAACTTGCCTAAAGACACACACCAAAACAGCCTCCTTTTACATCTCTCTCTTTTACCGCCTCCTTATGTGTCCCGCTGCCTGTCACATTAAAATGCACACACTCATAAACACGCCCGCCTTAAGACACACACATTGGATTTCAACTTTTTTCCTTCTCCCTCTTTTGTTTCTCTATCACACACACACACACACACACACACACACACACACACACACACACACACACACACACACACACACACACACACACACACACAAGTTTAAAATGAAATAATCTCATGCTTACATTGTAAAAGAAATCTCCCATTATCCAGTGCATCCAGTATCTCATTCATCTCACTTACAGGTTATTGCATAATACAAACATGTCCAGTACCTAGGCTCACATTAGCAAAAGACAAATTAAAATTAATCAATGTTTCTGATCTCCAAGGATGAGTTTTACATTTTGTATAATTGCACTCCCTCCCCGAGAGGCCTCTCAAACACATTTAGGTGAATGAAATAAGCCGAAAACAAGGTGAGCAAAAACAAATGATGGTGCAAAACAGCGCCGGCTGCTCATACATCAGCATTATCCAGAGGGGAGGAAGACCTTCTGTTTCCAAATGGAATAGTTCATCTGGAAAAACAGATATCTCTTTCTTTTCGTAAATCATGGATCTTTTTTTGCTCTATAAGAACATAGTTGACTTTGCTGGTGCTGTAAAGAGAGTTAACTTGAATTAAAGCTGCTAACACATAAAACAAATGTTGAATTATTATAATACTTCGGATCTGCCAAAGCCACCAGATGAACAGTGGGTATAAATAGCCAGCGGAGTGGTGAGTGTATAATTTTAATTGTGTGTCAGCGTTGGTCCCTGCCAGTGTCTGGTTTAATGGAACATTAATGTTGCCTGGAACCAAGCCCTCCATCATTATCTACTCTCACTTCTTTTTTTTGTGAACATAAAAATGTAAATTGGGTGGGCACTCATACGGGTAGGAAGGAGAGCTGGGAGACAGAATGATTTGATTTAAAAGATAATTTGGATAGATGGTAATAGAGACCAGATAATTTCCCCCCCTTTTTGTTTTGTTTCATTTTTCAAGGCCACAGGAAATCAAATGTATCTTTTAAGAGAGGCTTCAGATAAGAGACAAGACATTATTTAAGGAAGGAAGGCTCAAAATAACAGCTTTTCAAGGCAAGGCAACCAAAACCCCCACCCTCAGCTCTCCTGATTGCATGACAGGCTGCTGGATGTGTGTGATGTGAATATTGAGTGAGGAAACGGTATTGTTGATATCAGCTTTTGGTCGCTGCTAGTTTCTCAGCAATGGTCTGTCGCCTGGACCATTTTTAAGAACAACAAAAAGAAGAACTACTATTAACACTTGTGAATGTGTTCCTGTGTGAACAAGCCTCCAGTGTTGAAAGTCACTGTAATGTGCATGCCTCTGCATCCATTTTAACATGATGAGGTGGTTTCTTAACAACTGTCATTCTAGTTCGGAAAATAAATGTTAAAAATATCAGTTTAAAACACTTGTTGGAGCAGTTAATTGAATGCCTTGTTGTACTTATTTATATATATATTTCTTTGTATATCTTACTCTGGAAAACTGGCTCATGTACTTGCTTTCAGCAAAGTGCGGGTTCAGGGATAATAGGGATGAGGGCCGTTCATCTTGGTGTCGGGAGTTTGAGTGTTGAGTTGTTTCAATATACATGACCCTCATAGTAAGACAATGATTGGGAACATAACGTTTCAAGGCTTTTGAGTCTGATGGTAAAATCAGCGGTTCCCAACCTGTGGGCCGTGGCCCCCTAATGGGCCGCGAACACATTGCAAGTGGACCGCCAAATAATTTGCAAAACATTATGATTTGTGTGGAAACATTCCATTATTAAAGTTCTTTTTTTTATTTGAACCTCTTTTCCTTTCCCTTTCTTGATCCTCTTTAGCAAAGGTCATTACAGTCCTTGACAGCGGTCTGTTCTACTGGATTAAAAACGTGTCACATATTCTGAATTGACCAATCAAAACTTTATGTAGCCTCCGTATTGTTTATGGTTGAATGTGGGCCGCGAAAAAAATGTAGATTCTAAAGTGGGCCCTGAGTTGAAAAAGGTTGGGAACCACTGGTCTAAATAGTTACTGATTTATAGTAGAAAGTTAACTTTTTGTATGTTCAACATTCAGCAAATGTTCAAAGCTCTGGGTATAACCCCATGTATCCAAAGTGGGCATACTATCTTGCTACTTTAATACTTTCATATTATAAGGTGAGCAGATTTTCTAAATGAAGAACATGGAGATGTCCTTTTCATGGGAGAATATGTGTTCGAGGGTTGAAAGCAGTTATACATGGTACGTACAGACCGTTAATCATGCCACTCAGCTGAAGTTCAGGGACGCACAGAGAATACTGTCTGCAGGTAAAGCAAGGCCAGCGCGATGCAGGGAGTCAAGTGTTTCTAAAGAGCAACAAGAATGAATCAGGTTGTTCTATTCTAAATCTGGTGGGAAGAAAAGGCAGCTAATGGGTTTTCATTATCAAAGTAATAATTACATAGTTTGACCTGTGTGTGCGTAGTTGGGAAAAGCATTGAATGATTTTTTTAGAAAGCAATGCATTTTTCAAGTACATGTGTATAAAGGCACCGCATATTTTTGGATGCTCTGCAGCTGACACACAAACAGGTCTAGTCTAAAACGTTAAAGAGTGTGTTTGGCTTTCTGCCTGAAAGGTTAAAGCTGAAGTAACAAGAATCATTTCTGTTTTCATGTGTTTTTGTAAGGAGGTGAGGGTCTGTACCTAGTGTGTGTTGTGTCTTTTTTGCATGTGAGGTTGTATTTCTCGCTGCACCTTCACCCAGCTCTCTGCCTGTCAATGCTGTTTCTCTTTGAAAGAAGTTAAGTTGAAAGACACACACCAACTCACACCAGGAGCCTATAGATGTTCGCTCCCCACAGCCTCCTTCCATCTCCAGCCCCTTAAGCAATCCACCCAGGCGGATTCTTCCTCCCTACTAAGCCACCCCGCTGTCATTTCAGGCCCATGCCTTCCACTCATGGAATATTTAAAGACAGACATGTACCTGAATGTCAATGTTGACAGGTCTTCCAGCTTTATGTAGTTTCACCTTGGGTCGGTGTCAGGCTGAGCAGTGACTTTACTGTTGTCCTCCAGGGAGACTTCATTTTCTAAATGAAACAACATTTTTCAGAGTTTTATTCTCATATGTAATTGCCAGGAGGAAAAGAAAAAAAACATGTAAATGTATGCAACATTTTTAAAGGTGGGGTAGGTAAGTTTGAGAAACCGGCTCGAGATACACTTTGTGTTATATTCCATGGAAGGCTCTTAACATCCCGATAGCAATGATTATCTGAAGTGCTTTGACAAAAAATCCATAAGAAAAATGTCATCTGTGGAAGCCGTAGCGCTGTAAAAAGCACGACCAATCATTTTAGCCGACCCGGCTAAAATAACTGGATGGCCTACCTGCCTGTCAGCCTTCCATCTGTGCACAAACTCAGCTCGTGCCCTCATTGGTCATGTGCGCGTTCGTGTGTGTTGGAGGAGGGGCTCTGTAAGGAAGTGGCAGATTTTTTCCGGCTGTGTATTTTCAAATTCTAGCGCCCTCGAGCTGGTTTCTCCAAAATTACCTACCCCACCTTTAATGTCTTATTATGAATGAGTTTCATGGGTTGAAATCTGTCTCCATTCATCTTTTACTCCCAAAAAGGACTTTTCACAATTGACATTAAGGTTTACATGGATAAATTAAGTACCAGAAATACCAACATGTTTTGTTTTTCCATTAACAGCGGTGACATTCTAGTTCAACACGAGACAAGGCTACATGCTTAATGAACTAACCTCTTTAAACCAAATGGTGTCTTAAATAATGAAGTCGAGTCATTTCCTATCTTTTCAGATTTCAAGTCAACCATGTCTCTGTGTGTTTGTGTGTAAGAGGGATAAAAGGGATAATGTGTTCAAATTGGACATGACTCATCAGCTATTTCATCAGTGCTACCCCATAAACTGCACCACAATAAAAGGCTTTTTGTGTTTGTGTATGTTCATGTGTCTGACTGAGAGAGCAATTAACCGCTAACACGTGGGCTTTTATGTGTATTTATTCACTGTCATGTTCTATGTTGTTTCTGCCACATCTTTCTCTCTCTTACGTTGCAGGGTGGAGGAGAGTTTTAAGACTCTTTTCTGGTCGATTTTCGGGCTGTCTGAAGTGATCTCAGTGGTTCTGAAGTACGATCACAAGTTCATAGAGAACATCGGCTACGTGCTGTACGGAGTCTACAATGTGACGATGGTGGTCGTCCTTCTCAACATGCTCATTGCTATGATCAACAACTCCTACCAGGAGATAGAGGTACATAAATAAGATGGTTAGTCGATTCGGAAAGGGTATGATGTTGTCAACAAGTCAATACGAATCATTGTATGATCACCTCTGAGCCTGCAGGAGAATTAGAGAGTGAGTGGAAATACCACCATCCTTACAGAATCAATACACTGAAAACCAAAAAAGGCACAGAATACAAAATGAAAGCTGGAGCCACACTGGGAGGTAGTCACAACAAAACTGAATCATCTAACAACTAGAAGTAATAAATAGGTCACTTTTTCTACAATCTGGTGTGTTCCTGTAAGTCTTCAAAAGCTCTGCTCATTTCTAATACTGTCTCTGTCTCTGCAGGAGGATGCTGACGTGGAGTGGAAGTTTGCCCGAGCAAAGTTGTGGATCTCCTACTTTGACGAGGGCCGAACGCTGCCCGCTCCCTTCAACCTGGTCCCCAGCCCAAAGTCTTTCTACTACATGGTCCTTCGCATCAAGTCCTGCCTGATACACCTCTGCAAGGCCAACAGCCGTCGCCATAACAACGAGCTGGAGCTGGGCATGCTCAACTCCCAGGCTAAGGTCAGTCCGCTGTTTGATTCCTCATCTCATGACGGATTGCAGAAAGAAACCCAATAATATTTTGAATACATTTCCCAATATGACAGGGAACAACTGATGGGTTGAGACTATATTCCAAAATGTGATAACTAATGATTTTCCAAATGAAGTCGCTGTGGTAACTTAATGATAGTGTTTTTCTTCATGTCATTATTATTATCTCTCTAAGTGCTTTGAGTCAACTATTCCTCCGTTTCTGAGGAAGTGTTGTGGGAGCCAATAATTACAAGCCAATTACAACATTTTACTTTTTAATTCTTGCCAGTTTACACAGAATAAGAAAGTTAGAATCAGCACACTGACATACTGATTACCAGGAGGGTTATTCCCCTCCAGATATTCCTCTTGTGCAGGCTCTTTCCTAGTTTAATGTTATCATTTTAACTCCATGAGGATTCAGTTAAAGAACTGCTGTAATTAGAAAAGGGGCAAAGGATAAGACCCAGGAGATAAACGACATTCCCACTGCATGCAACTTTCATGTTCACACGTCCTACAGTACCTCTCAAGGATGGTCCATCGAAAATAAAATTCCTTTAATTAAAAGAAAGTATTGCGTGAAGAAAATAGCATAGGCCATTTAGCACAAAATCAATCTTGGCACTGGCCTTGTCCGCAGGCATTTCCTCTGTCTAATTCCCCGGCTCATATGGCTCGCTCCATCGCCTCGGCTGAGCTATTAGCCAGGCCATTGGCTCTGCCTGCGTCTCCTCAAAAGCCTGGGCAGGTTCCGTATGGGGACAAGATGGGTTACACCCCACTGCCTCTGAGCTCCTGAAGTTCTCTGCAGCTCTGACAGTTTAACTGCAGAGCCAAGCAGGTGCGGCGAGCAATCGATACATAAGCTCACAGTGCAGCGAAGAGAATGTCAAGAGAGATCTGGAGAAGACAGCATGGTCTTTCTAAATCAGTAATTATTTCCTCTTAGTGTTTCGGTCCATGTTTATTTATCATGTGGAATACCCACTGTTTGTGAAGATTAATACATCTAATTAAAGCTAATATAAAAGCTAATTTTCTTATTTTCAAAGCAGCATATGTTCAGAAAAATAACCAAGTCATGGTTTGTGAAATACAAAAGAGGCTCTGACTCAGCCTGTGGTTATATCGTTTTTAATTAACATTGGTATGTTAGTTTGATAATAAATCAGTTGTCCACGTTTGTTCAATTAATATTAGTGTGTGTGTGTGTGTGTGTGTGTGTGTGTGTGTGTGTGTGTGTGTGTGTGTGTGTGTGTGTGTGTGTGTGTGTGTGTGTGTGTGTGTGTGTGTGTGTGTGTGTGTGTGTGTGTGTGACAGAAACCAGTAAGTATGCATGTACCTGTGTGTCTTTGCTTGTATGCAATAGTGGCATGCTCAAGCAGTTTAGTGAATGTGTCTTTCGTACATTTACTGTAGTTAATATCTTGCCAAAGGCAAATTAATAGAATTTCAGTTGAACGGAGGCAGCAGGTTATTGAGAGTGACTACATTTATTCTCTGCGCCGCACAAAGACATTTAAGCTTTTAGATTGGGCTTTGGTGAACTTGTGGATGAATGGTGTGTTGCTAAAATTCATATTAAGTTGAAACAGTACTTGCCATCTGGTTGTGTGGTATAATAAACCGTGACTAGATACAATTGTTCATTTGAATCCCTCTTTGTCGTAAATAGTTGCTCTCTGTTAATTTGTGTTCTTTCAGAGGGCACAAGATGAGTTTCCCTGCAAAATGAGAAATATGAGTAAATAAAACAAATAATAGGGTCTGTCCTTTAGGTGACTCCATTCACCTCCTCCCTCCCTGACTCTCTGGACCCCCGCAGTTTTCCTACAGAGCAAACAGGGCCACAGATATCGCCCTCACCCTCCACACTGCCCTCTCCCATTTGGACCAGAGGAACACATATGTGAGAATGCTGTTCATTGATTACAGTTCAGCTTTCAACACCATTGTGCCCTCCAAGCTCGTCACCAAGCTCAGGGACCTCGGTTTCAGAAGCGCCCTCTGTGATTCGATCCTGGACTTCCTCTCGGGCAGACCCTAAGTAGTGCGGGTGGGAAACATCACATCCTCCACCCTGATTCTCAACACCGGAGCCCCTCAGGGCTGTGTGCTCAGCCCTCTCCTCTATTCCCTGTTCACACACGACTGCGTGGCCACTGACGGCGAAAAGATGGGGTTCAGAGAGGAAGTCAGAACCCGGATATCTTGATGCCAGGATAACAACCTCCATCTCAACCTGTAGAGTTTCAGAGTATCCTGACCGATGACATCACGGCCTGGTGTGGCAGTTGCACCGCCCTCAAACGTAAGACTCTACAGATGGTGGTAAAAACGGCACAGCACATCACCAGGACGGAGCTGCCATCAACCTCTACACCCAGCAGCTCAGAAAGAAGGCACGCAAGATTACAAAAGACCCCCATCACCCAAGCAACAAATTGTTCTGTCTGCTGCCGTCTGGCAGGCGGTATCGCAGCATCGGGACAAAGCCCACCAGAGTCAGGGACAGTTTCATCCCACAGGCCATCAGATTCCTGAGCTTGCACTATTTTTATTGGGTTTTTTTTATTTATTTTTTTTATGTCTTGTATATATTTATATTGCATTGTTGAGAAACCTGTGACCCAAGTTTTTCATTACACAATGTCACTGTAGTTGTGTATATGACATTAAACCTTTGAAATCTTATAAATGGCAAATATTCCACATTACTGATTCTCTGTACATAGTGTGGGTTGATAGAGATCTTATAGCATAAACTTCTGTCAAATTTAAGAATACATCTGTTTTTGATTAAGTTCAAACACATTTCATGTTTTTTACATATACCGTATGTCGTATATTCATAATTTTAAACAATTCTGTTGCTTTAATATTAAGAATTATGTAATTAGCGTTAGCTTAAACTGTAAAGCTTTCATATAATCCAGCTATTAAGTTGACATAGGGTCATGCCTCAGCAGCTTTGGAGCATTTTTAGTCGCAGCTGGTTGCGTGTGACCACACTTAAGTTAAAACTCATTTTGACACTGCAGCGCTGAAGTAACACACAAGCTACAGAGCAAGGTCATGGACGTGAAAGGCATTTAGAAATGAGTTAACAGAGTTTTACCCTGTCAAGTGATTTTCTTTGAAGACATCTGTGAGCACTAGGCACAAACACTCGTGGCGTCTTTGTTTTGGCAATGTGTTGCCTTTTCTGATACGCTTTTCAAATGCTTTCATTGTAAAACATAATTCAACCCTGAAATGTGACATTGAGACTAGACCTTTGTCTGTGTCTCCCCTTTGCAACAGGATGAACCCCTCAGGACTTATCCCCGCCCCGGAGAAGAGTTCATCTCCAGAAAATCTGGAAAACACCCGACCAGATATGAGGTAAAATAGGGATGGAAGTATATGTGGAGCAAAGTTTGGGAGGAAGGAAGTCAGGAGGTCTGAGTAATTAACGAGGAGAATAGACAAATGAAAGGATAAAAGGATGACAGGAGGAGAGATGAAGCAAGAACATTTGATTGGTGGAAGAGGTTAGGAGAAACTCAGATTGAAGACATAGGTAAGGATAAGTGAGAGAGTTAGGGAGACAAAAGGGAGGAAATCATATTATAAGAGTAGACAAAACACATCAACTGAAAGGAAGGAAACAAATGATAAAGAGTGAAGGAGAGGCAAAGAGAAACAGAGATCAATGTAGCAAGGCTGAAAAAGCCTCTAATGAGCTGTTTGAGGGAGATGGAAAGCAAGCACTCCAAGTATCACACTGAGGAGGGAAGACATGCTCTCCTCCTGAGTCTGCCCTTCATCTTTTCCCTCAGGGAAATCGAACTTCCTTCACTGGTCCACTGTTCCTCTTTTTTCAACATCCATCAGACAATTACACAAGATCACACACACGCCAAGCATCCTGGTGCCACTTTATCAGACGTTTGTATTTGTAGTGAAATGTACAGACTTATATCCTAGTGCCTACTTGTGGAGATGGACTGCTTGAGGAGCTACAGACTTTGGCTACAGATCAATAATCCCCATTTCACAGAGTCTCCAACAAAGAGCTGTTCTCTACCACTGTCTGCATGACCTTTTGAGTGTGTACTTAGGCATGTTTCTTCATCATCCCATCACCTGCTCTCTATGTATGATGTTCTCTTTTCCTCTCCTCTGCTTAGAATATCATGAAGCGCCTGATTAAGCGCTTTGTGCTGAAGGCTCAAGTGGACAGAGAGAACGACGAAGTGAATGAAGGTAAAATGTGCTCTTCATTAAGGCCCTTTCACATCGTGTCATTATTTGCTGAGGGCATGTGTGCGCTTCAGACGTGAGGGACAAGTGTCAAAGTCAACTTTATTGTCAATCTTTCAATTTGTGTGCAGATTGAAATACCGTTGCCCACAATCCCGAATACAATACCAAAGTTATATAAAAATATGTTTTTGTTATTGTATTCGGTGGTGGTAGGGGTTGTGTGTGTGTGTGTGTGTGTGTGTGTGTGTGTGTGTGTGTGTGTGTGTGTGTGTGTGTGTGTGTGTGTGTGTGTGTGTGTGAGGTCTATTGTACATCATTGTATTCTGTTTAGTATATGTCTGCACATGCTCACACGTGGAAGCTACAGCACAGTTCTATGTTTTTTTCAACTTGCGTTCAGGTCTGTATTTGCTCACACTGTTGTGTCCGTGTGTGACTGTGTTGTAGGCGAGCTGAAGGAGATCAAACAAGACATTTCCAGCCTCCGTTATGAGCTCCTGGAGGAGAAGTCCGACGCCGCCGGAGAGCTGGCTCTGCTCATCCAACAACTTGGCGACAAGTTTGGCCAGAACACCATGAGACACTGACAGGTCTCGCGGGAAGGAGAAAGAGAGGCAAGGAGGGGGGGAGATGTGAAAACAGGGGCAGAGAGCAAGGTCGGCGAAGGTATTTTAAGAACACGACAGGGAAGAAAGAGGAAGGAAAGCATAAGAGATAAATAAAAAACCGGGCATGATGAGAAATGTTGCTAACTGAAAGCAATCGGCAAGGGTTTTGTATATGCAACGACCAATTAGGGAGGAATGTGAAAAAGAAGATGGATGCAACTGCGAGTGAGGTGAAAGGGTCAAAGGTGAAGTGAACTCGGTCAGAGGTGGGATGTGTTGACGGTTCAATTCTAATTAAAAACAGCAACTACAGGAAGTGAGAGAGGAGGAGAAGACAGAGGCATGCAGGATGCGGGGGGGGGTAGAGGGAGGCGAATAAGGAGGAAAGCACAAGCACTATGAGATATGAAGAAGCACCACAGGGCAGAAGACTGAGGCAGCGCCCCATCCACTGCCAAGAGATATCAGCACATCACCAACTCTGAGGGAAGAGAAGGGGTGAGAGAGGGAGAGAGCTGGAGGGTGAGTGGCTACAAGAAAGTAGGATCTGGGGAAGTGCCACTCTCACTTGTTCTCAGCAGACAGGCTGGCTTTGCTTCTTTGTCTTCACTTTGCCCGGACCAGCATAGTGACGCCTGTCGAGGAACTGTTCTCCGTTTTAATCAGCAGGCTATCTAATTAACGCATTTCCATACTCGATGCACAACCTTTGATCAGGAGTCCCATGATTCAGGAAAAAGCGGTGAAACAATGTAGCATTTATATGCACTCATGTGAAAGTCATTAAAGCTCCCTCTAAAATGCAGGCAGTGAGCTTTGTCACTATAACACACAGTGTGTTGTGAAAACATCTATATCTATACCTAATATTCAGAGTATTGCAGCTCTATGTGAACTGTCGCCCAATAAATGTTATGTTAGTAAAATAGGACTTTGTAGGGTTACAAAAAAATAAAGGTTGGGATTAGAATTACTCCAGACAACATGTATTTGACCTTATTTACCTCAAATACAATCTGAGTTAGAACTGTATATTTTATTCACCTGGTTAATGAAATGTTTAATATTATAACTGTAGAGAATGCACATGCTTCCAGAAAGTATACAAGTGTGGGTACTTCGTGAACAGCAAATACAGACAGTTTTTACAGATGTGTATTTTCCACATGATAACTCTCCTAAACTACACGGTAGCATGAACAACTTAAAGCCAATATCAATGTTGAACAGGAACTAGAAATCTGTTTTTGTTGTGCCTTTGCAGGACAAAGTGTCTCTATTTTCTAAAAATGGTAACCAAAAAGCAACATGACTTTTACGTTTTGTCCAGCTTTAAAAAGCATGAGTGACCACTACACAACTCCGTCTGATTGCTTCAGACCAACCAGACGTCTGTGAGATGAGGACATGTGGCAGATATAGAGCGCTGGGATTTAAGACTTTTGAAACAGCCGTGCAATCATTTGGCTATAAAACAAAAACAGGGATTGTTCTGCAGAAGCTGTGTGGAGTCATGTTATGGTCTTGTTTTTCTTTGGGAGACTTATTTGACATGCCCCTTCACTAGCTGGCTTAGGTACAATTCACCAGTTATTTAATTTACGTGAGTATCTGAAGTTGAACTGTTGCTTTAACTAAAATTTGACTTAATAATAATAATAACCAGATTGATACAATTCTGCCCATTATAACTTGTATTGTGAAGTGGAATACACAGGGGGGTGCTAACGATAATGTTCACCTGTTGGACCAACCACAGTATCTGTTTTTGGGGGGTAATTTGACAACAAAAACACGTTGATCCCCAATCCTGAACAGACTCAGGACTCGGCTACTTGAAGGAGTTTCTCTCATGTTATTGTATTTCTACTAAGAATGCTTCAGTCATCTCTAAAATATAATTTCTTAATTGATGGCATGCTATTTTCTCCTGTCTATTTCTGGCAAACAGCAACATTGAATGTTGTTCATTAAAATGGTCATGACTAAGGCAGTTTTAGTATTTTTACATTGGATCAAAAGAGCATACAGGCTCCTCCAGGGGTTAATCTGGTGATTCAGATAAACTATATTACTTTTCCTTTACACCCCTTTAAGAAAACAATTGGATGAAATATTATAAAGCTATGAGATAAGGATCAGACAAAAACATTTAGAGGGCTTGCAATTCAACCTTGCAGGACTGAGATGAGTTATTGCCATAACAAATGTATCTATATTTAAATGATTACAGGTAGTTTTTAAATGTCCTAAGGTTAAAAGCCAAAGCTCACATGTAGGTGCAGTTTCCCCCACACACTTGTTTGCACCGTAAATGTTTATCGATCTAAGGATTTAATCTTAATTGAACCGTTGACTTTTTAGAAATATGAGGTATTCAACCTTATGTGACTATTTTGTTTCAGGTACACACATGTTGTTTAGAGTCAAGTATGCATTTAAGTAAGTAGTGTGATCTGTGTCTTATTTATTTGTACTGTATGTGTCAGAGACAGAAAGAGCAGCTAACTATTTTCTGTGTGCAGAACCAGGCTACGAGATAAAAGCCTCAGAGAAGGTTTTATTATTCACACTGCTTTAGAAACAAAGTTACCCGAAATACTGTATTTTTCACGCCAAAAATGTTGATTAAGCAAGATCTTGTACTGTATATTGTCATATTTTTGATCCTTGAATTAAAGACGGTACGCTCTAAACTGGTGGTTTGGATCTCTCTGTGTGTTTGTGCTGATAAATGGAGAGGGTGGTGTTTAATGAGTCCAAATATTCAGTGTTTGTCCCCATCAGTAGTCCTCAGCCGATGACAGGCGCTGGAGCAAATCCAAACATCTGGCGGCAGTGTTCGTTCTGCACTCTGACCACGGTATGCACACACACACAAAAATGTCGACGCTTTGAAAAAATCAAACAAACAATATTTGGGCAGCCGGGATGACCCAAACTGCACCCACCATACACTTGCAAACTGTGAACCACAGGTGCTAACTGCACTCATACTGACAAACAGAAAGTTTATATTGCAATATAGTTTTAAGAGTTTTCTTTCTACGTGTAGTTACAGGCCTGTCTCTGTTTTACAGCCATATACTGTACACTGCTGAGCTTTTACACAAACCCACCCCGAATGCACATAAACCAACAAACCACTTAAAAAATTAGAGTTTTCTAACAAGGAAATGTTATTGGATAATGCAGGGACACCAACGATATAACAACAGGAAGCATTTGGGTTTGAAGATTTGTTTATTTTTTTAAAGCATAAACCCCCATCCAGAAACCAGTAGGCTACATGTCAAGCTTATTTGTTTTACCCGATTTTAAATACATTGTCTCAGTGGGATTTACAGGTCCACAGTAGGACTGTTTCTCCACGCTGTGCCACAAAATCCAAAGATCCAAAACAACTGTGGGAAATATTGCAGAACTTTAGAAGAGTTTAAAAAAAGAAGAGCCTCAAAAACTTCAGGATAAAATAGCAGTCATGATCGCTTGAGTTTGACCAATCAGGGCTCAGTGCTGAATCCACTCAGTTGCATACTGGCTCTAAGAAATGACCAGGGCAAAAGCTAAGGATCAGTAACACAAATATAACAGGTTCTTTTAAAAGTAAAGGTTGTGAGCTTTCTTTAAAAACCTGTTCAACAATGGGTAGGAACAGCTAGGCTAGGCTAGCATGTACACTTGTTAAACATAACAAACCCAGACTAAAGTGCAAACCCATTCATCTTATAAGGAACTCCTACTTCAGAAGTCATTCCTTAAACACAGTATTCTCTGCATTAAAAGCATTACACAAAGTCCTAAAAGCCAAAGAACCCCTCTGTGTGTGTGTGTGTGTGTGTGTGTGTGTGTGTGTGTGTGTGTGTGTGTGTGTGTGTGTGTGTGTGCGTGCGCGCATTAGCGTCATGCACCTGTGTGTGTTGACCTCTCTAAAACACTTGGCGTGTCACAGACATCCTGAGAGCTGCCCTCTAAAGCAACTCTGTAAACACTCGATCCAACATATGTCCAGATGTTTATCAAACCTCACGTACTCCATACCATTTATCCAGCTGTCTCTCTGCATTGTTTCAGGCTGTCACTGAAAGACCTCCTTTTATTGTAGTCTTCCATAGCACATAAGGCCAACAGACACTGTACATGTCTCCCTTAAACTTACCTTACATGGTCATCCTTTAGAACCTACAGATGTGACATGGGTCGACAGATTTTGAGATTTGTTATTAAAATCTTTTAAACCTACAATTCATACATTGATGGCCTTTTGTTACAGCTGCAGGTAGGTGATTTTCTTTGTTGATTTTGAACCTTTAAATTGTGCAGACCTTGGACTCTTCTTCTCCTTTGTGTTTACAATGGGTGAAGGAGATCTGTTTTTCCATCAGTTCAGCCTTCATCAGTGAGTCCTGCTTTCTACAGAGCTCACAAGAAGCTTCTGATCAAAATAAGGTTTGCACTTTGCACTTCAGTTCCAGTTCACGGTGAAGATTCCTCAACGGCAACAATGCACTTTTTGATTTTAGAAACATTGTTGCACTTTAAGGGAAAAGTATATTAATCACAAATTCAGGAATAGGAAAAGTATCATATCTTTGCTATTCACGCTCTTCAGTGTCCTTATAATCTTTCTCACACCCTCTGTTGCCTCCACTCCTTTTTCCTTTCTATCCTTTTTGCTGCACCATACTGTACAAGCTTGAAAAAAAGAAATGCCCAAACACCTTTTCAATAGAAAAAAGACTGAATTAGTTTTTGTTTTTAGTTTTTTTTTAGTCCCTAACATTTTTTTCAGTCCCTGAAATTCTGTACCCCACAATATACAGAAGTTGAGACCCTTAATGGACCATCTCCATAGCAACAAAGTTAGTCTGAGGGGGAAGACAGGCTTTTGGAAGTTCACAGGAAATTCTATTATCTGATTTCCTTCAGCGCTCTCCTGCAGACTTTCGATATGAGTTTTGGCCTTAAGGGCATGACTCAATAACACAATCGTGTGTGTGTGTCTTTATTTGTGCACGTGTGTGTGTGTTCTGTCAGTTATAATCACAAGATACAATTGTATTGAGGGTATCTGCTCTTGCTCGTTTGTGTATTACCTGACAGCTGTGTGTGTGTGTGTGTGTGTGTGTGTGTGTGTGGGTGTTAAAGCAACACAGTATAACTGACATCCCTTCTCTGGTGTAATTTGTCCCAGAGGCCCTATAGGCAAGGATGTGTTTCCAGCCCTCTCTCTCCTCCTCTTCATCCTCTCTCTCTCTCTCTCTCTCTCTCTCTCTCTCTCTCCTCCCTCTCGTCCTCTTCATCCTCCCTCTCTCTCCATCTGTATCTCTGTTTCTGTCTCTGTGTGAGCGATGTGACCTCCTGCCTCTGAAAGACAGTGATTCCAGGGTTTTGGAGGAGAGATTAGACTCGCTTGGAAGCCCACTCAAGAGACAAACTTACCAACAGACACAAGTATAATAAATATGCTTTCTTGCTTGTATAATAAATATGCCTTCCTGGTATATTTGTAGAAGTGTGAACACACAGTAGGTGGGCTCTGCCAGAAATCTGCACACATTATACACTCACTGAGGCGTGATTACTCACATATGCATGCACGCTCACACACCAGACTGTCTGCCTGTAACGCTCTCATTAAAAATTGGGGATGCTAAATTGTTTGTACAGAAACAAATAAAAGCTCACAATCACATATTAATGGATGTATTAAGACGGAGGAAGTCTTAAACTCACAGGCTTGTCTTCTGTCTCACTTTCACAGATGAGAAAGTGTCACTCATCTTATTTGGCACACACTCACACACACACACACACACACACACACACACACACACACACACTTACACACACACTTACACACACATAAAGCCCCATCCAAGGCATCAATCACGCCCTTGAGCCATCTCCGTCTCTCATCACAGTATCTCATTAGAAGAAAGCCCTCTGGAGAGGAGCTCATCAGGACCAATCTCTTAAACGAAGCAAAGGACAATTGTAGAGCGTGAAGCTGTCACGATCTTACAATCAGATCCATTCAAAGCATGTTCAAATTACAACCTTACTTATACCTAGGCTATAAGTATACCACAAAATGTACCCCAAAAACAAGTTTTTACTTTTCTGGCGTCACAGCCTTTAAGGGGGACCTATCATGCAAAATGCACTTATTGATGTAATTTATACATAAATATGCAGCACGTTCTCACTCCCAACCCGTCACATATTGACGGACGGTCAGGGCCCCTCCCCGTCACTCTATTACGTACAGGGTAAGTCAGTTTTCAATGGGCAGGGCATCCCATAGACCTTCATAGACCTCCCATATCGTTGATAATAGACGCCATGAGAACGCTCCCCGGCAAATGCTACCCCGACGGTCGGTTTTTATTGTCAATATTAATATAATAATTATTTATTTTTTAATAGTCATACTCGATTTCGCCGATTTCCTTGTTGCCCCAGCTGGTCGACATCTCTTTTAGCAGAAACAAAGGCTACATTAATGTATTAAATCGATGTTAATCCGTGGCCGTTTCTCAATCGCAAGGAAACTGGCTTCCAAGCCAATATTTCAAGGATACTACGTCATCGAGTGCCGCCGAAGGAATGTTCCAATCTCCAGCATACTTGGAATTCCACCGAGGCCGCGTCCTTGGTTTGGGGGTAATTTCGAGGCTGCACATGGGTAGACTTCGCGTCCTTCAAATCCCCACAATGCTTTGGGCACCGAACAATTTCCCCAAATCTGTGGCGGAAAATGTAAGGCGGGGCCTCTCATATGACGCACACCTGCACACTTGCTAGCCTGTTCCACTCTTCGTTTTCCGAATGCCAGGAAGGATTCTTTCCTAGCTTCTGAAGCAAGATGCTCGGCAGACATGTGCTACCAAGCAAGCGTACTCGCGATTTAGAAACACCCCATGTGTGTGGTTGTGGAATTAATAGACGTTCCGTTGTGCGATTGCGCAACGCAATAATTTACAAACTCTTCAACTACAACCCTAATTATATTTAAAAACATTTTAAAAGGCTTCAAGAAATACTTTAATGTAAATTTAAATTTAAATGTGAAGGGATGTGTGTAATGTGGTGATTGTTACTCACGCGCGGATCTATGGGTTGGGGTATTGTTGCGCACGGACATTATAACCGGACTTCCTGTTGATGTGAAATCCGAAAACATGTTTTTAAAATAAAATAATACTTTATTCCGAGTGTGCTTGCTTTTCTCTTTGAAGGTCATCACATAACGGCATTGTAATACACGGTTCGGCTGCATTAAATATTACATATCTGCCGTAGTTCGCTATTTATAGAGCCCTGATGAGAAGACTTCTAGACAAACAGGAATAACTGCCGCCGAAACTGAATATGTGACGTGGATCATAAATATATCAGCAATCAAACTAAATCTTCAATTTCTCTTCACACAATACGTCTCCTCGCAGTATCAATACTAATTCGGCTGACTTTTATATTTGATCCAATCGGTATATTGGTATATGTACACCATAACTGCACAGCTGATAGAAAGGGACACCTGGTGGTTAAAGCACGTTATTGAAATGTATTATTTGTATTATTAGATATTAATAGGAGACACAGACAGAAAAACTAATAAGGTTTTATTTAAACATTAAAGAATACTTTAGGTTAAGGTCTTATTTTGAATTAGAAAAAGCTTTGGGGGTATACATATTAAGCCTGACAAAGTGCTAATATATTGCTTTCCTGCAATGTTAACTACTGTATGTTTAAGCACTTATTTTAACTGATATTATACATATGTATTATACTCTTATAAGATGTATGTAGATAGTATAAGAAATGTGCAGAATATGACAGTTTAATGGTGGAGGTATAGACACATATTGATAGATGTCTTGTAATGCACTGTTGAGGAACCTGCGACCCAGGTTTTTCATCTCCGACCTTGTCAGGTATTGAAAAATCAATAAATAAAGAACACAGAATTATTAAATATAAAACACAACATTTGTGTGATTTTGCTAAATGACTTACAAATAAACACCACTGTATATTTACAACTGTTACACATGCTGATGTAACGCAAATGTTTCCAACTTGGGATCAATTAAGTATATCTTATCTTAAGATGATCGATGGCTACTGCCATATTTGCAAAATTTGCCTCTGAACCTTGACAAGTGCATGTTATATCTCTCACAGGCTCCACCCTCTACTTGACTCTATGGGTACTACCTTACCCTGCGAGCATTTTCCCACTGAGACTTCTATAGACGTAGCCGGCCTTGGGCGGGCCTACGCTCGCAGGGTAAGGTAGTACCCATAGAGTCAAGTAGAGGGTGGAGCCTGNCCACTTCGCTTGATCCATGGACAAACCCCGTGATAGTCCTCAAGCTCTGTTATTGGATATTTGAGTGTGCGCCGAGGGTTACGCCCTTCACGCCCTTCCGTCGAATAACACTTTGAAATGGGATGGAACCACTGCAGACTGTCCAAAACTGGATTTGAACGGGTCCACCCCGTCCCCCCTCCGTCCCCAAAACTACACATGCTGGCTATTGTGTGTTTTGCAACATGATATGGCACGTCTCTACTGGGAATTGTAGTTTTAAAAGACGTTTTTGTATTTCCCATAATAAGAAGTTGCCAGTATTAAACTGTGTACATCCCTGGAGGTTTAGGGGATAGGAAACACTCACATTTAAAACATATAATTAATAAATGGGTGAAAATTGCTTGTGCCCATAATGGGCAGAATGAATATCCACATGACAGCTAAGGTCAGAAGAGCTTTATTTAACAGCTGGTCTTATGTCTGTGACCCCTCCTGTTGTTAATTGATAAGCCTGAAACATGCACTTGTCATGGTTCAGAGGCAAATATGGCATAGCCATCGATCACCGTACATTACATTACATTGCATTTAGCTGACGCTTTTATCCAAAGCGACTTACAATAAGTGCATTCGACCAACAAGATACAAACTTGAAGAAAACAGAATCATATAAGTACATCAGGTTTCATAGAGCTAAAACATT